>NC_084988.1:25360338-25660338 GCF_963691925.1 Scomber scombrus
TAAAAATAAAGTGAGTTAACATAGCTTTTGTCTAAACTATTCACTGTCAGCTTTCTATTAAATATAATGGTGAATAGAGCCTTAAACAACAAAACAGTAGAGACAGTCTACAAACGCTACGCTAAAGACGAGCCGTAACATCAAAAGTTACGCTTAAATAAACGCCGGATAGCTAACATGCTACACGATAGCATCGCTAAATGACGTTAGCAGACGTGTGACGACGTTCAACAAGAGGAGGTGGCGATTATCTGCGACACTGTCAGTGCAACCGATGCTAGCACATTTTATTAGAGTATAAAATGAGTACACACCTGGACTTTGTTGTTGAACTATGCCTGTAAGGAGTGCTGTTGACTGCGAGGACCAAACTTCCCGCAAAACTACTAGGAAGTGACGTTACGACGCTTTGGTATTCTATTGGTCAGTTACACTGCGTAGATTACGGCAGATATCATGCGTAAACGTCACAGTCAGAATACAGCAGAGTAGGTATGGAGGAGCAAAGCCATGCTTCATACTGTTCATAGTGTTACAAGTGTTTACACAGTATCAGTGTATTCATATCATTTTGTTCATACTGTAGCTAAAAATGCCTGAGCAAATATGAATCAAACTTTACTAATAAGAAAGCAGTTGGTATTACAGTTATCAGGGCCAGACTATCAAAACGGGGGCCCCAGGACAAAATAAACTGCAGGCCCCCACTTGAACCCCCCTGTTTCTCATATCCTCTGTTCATTGTGTTTGTTACTTAGTGATTAGTTTTACTTTGTGGTTACTTAATTAATTAGAAATGTATTTTAGAAAATGCACAGTGTAAGCACAAAAACGAAATAATGGATACAATAATGCAACCCCTTGCTTTAAGAGTGTCTTTAGTATTAAGAAACAAACTTTCACTTATTTAAACACCACCGAGTAGTTTCCTCACAGTTAACCTGGAGCCTTCAGGCCCACCCGGATTAATTTTGTACTGTTGTTAATCCATCTTTGAATATTATATTCATCAATTAAGTGGTTTCTGAAAATGAAGGCAAAAACTTGTGTTTAAAGCTGCAAATTTTTTGTAAAAAATCTTCTCAATCAACACTCTCACTCACAACCCCCTCTGTGACCAGAACTGATTTTGCCTCCCCCAAAATGTTATGATTTTTTTAATTTTTTTTTTATTTTTTTTGTTGAATTGAAAATGAAAATGAAAATATATATAGTACACAGCAGTGAGGTAGCAAACCTGATTTTACAAAAAAAATATCTGTATTTCATATTCTATATTTTATATTTTGTAAAACAGTAAGAACTAGGTAGGCTAAATAGGGTGCAGCTTACTGATGTTAACTTACAGTATTTTTCAATTATGTAAGTCGGTCCACCACATTTTTTATTTACTTAAGGCTGAAATAACTTTGAACCAGTTGTATGGATTGCTATACAATTCTATACACTGGTTGAATTACAATGACTTTGGTGATTTATTTTCATTGATTGCAATTATCAGGTCAAAATTTCAATTTGTGCATTACTTTGTTTTATGACCAAATACATGCAAGACTAATTACATTCCCATCAACCTCTACTGGTACTTTGTTAGGAGCTAATTAGCAAATGCTGCCATACTAAACTAAGATAGTGAACATAGTAAATCTGCAAGCTTTAGTAGCAACCTCTCAAAGCCAGTCATGTCACTGTAGACTCTTAGCTTTGCCAGATAATACATTTTCTCAGCCACTATGAAATTACACATGTATAGCTGTAACAGTCCCTAAGGATTTTGCATGAAAAATGGGAAAAATGCAAACAAGAAACGCTGACTATTTAGTGAGACTTACCTGCATTCTTTCACCAAACCAACATCTTCACTGTAAAACTGATAACGCCACACTAATGCAATCTAATTTGTTTGTTATCACCTGGGTCTTGGTGCTCGATGCTTTTTAACATTCAAGAGTCCACTTTGTGTAGATTTTGCATCGCTCACATCTCTTGTTGTTGACTTATGCTTTATACTTTATGCATTTTTTTTTTTTTTTTCATAAAAGTGATTGTAGCCTCAGGTTCTTTTCTTTGGTGTGTCAAAAATTGATATAAAAGGAGCAAAAATGTAGAATAAATTAACGCTCAGGATGCAGCTATAACGCTGTTCTGTGACCTCAGAACTCCATACAGTATTGTGTGATTCTGTCACACACTGTCCCCAATGCAAACCTTAGGGGAACTATCAAACTTGCAAATTTTTATTTTTTTTCTTCTCTGTCAGCCAGCAGAAAACATCTTTTAAGGTATTTGTGATCTCACAGATGTCTGCATACAAAATACAAACTATTTCCCAATTTCCCAATGTTTACACCCTTTAATGGTGTCACCCAGTAAAAAAATATTTTTGTATTTCTGAGGTACTTGGGGCAATAACAACAACACCATGACATATAGATCCTCTACCAAATTGTTCAAATGTAAATTAAGGTGCATATCTACCAAATAGATAAAATGACATCCCAAAAAGTGCATTTTCAATTGTTTACTTCGATTTGGCCCCGTTAAACATTTATTTCATTACACAAACATTTTATGGAGTAATATGTAAATGCTGATAAACATTTAACACATACAAATATGAACACAACATATTTTTTATAGCTGTTATAATTGGTTTTACGTTGCATTCCAGTTGTACTCAGGTGTTGGTCTTCCAGGGACCTATGCTGCAGGTCATCCCCCCCCCTCTTCCTGTTTCCTGTCGACCTCTCTGCCAGTTATTATATGAATAAAGGCAAAAAAGCCCAAAATAAATCTTTAAAAAAAGAAGTTGGGCTTTCCCAGAAGTTCCCAGTCAGAATTTTCAACTGGAATGACGTCTGAAGTCAGATTTCCAACTTTGAACACCAGAAGATCCTCACTAACCCTGAACTCAAAATCAGTCGTACCCACAGCGCTGTCCATCCTCTATCTGTGGACATGTTGCCACAGTGTTTGTATACTGAAAACACAGTGAAATGTGTTCTTATCCACTGATATTGCTATCAATGGCTAACCTGGCTAGAACTGGTTTTCTTGAACTGGAACGATTTTTAAAATCAGATGTAATGTCATTCCCAGCTCTGACTCCCAACTTCTGAGGTCAATGGAATCCAGCATTCATTTCTTTTGGCCACTTGGAGGCAGTTCAAGAAGCTGTAAACACATATCGTCACCTTATGGCTGGTTTGTGGTATCAAACTGTTACTTACTTACACATCTAGCAGATATGGAGCAACGTTAGCATTCATTCAGAGTCATGTGGCCAAAGTAAGTCCAATACTAAATCTACTTTTGGCTCTGTTTTGGTCTTCACTGACTATATGCATCACAGTGTTCATTAGCCGATCACTTGTCTATCTGCTGTTTGGTGCTGAGCAGGTAGCATTTAGTGGGTATATCAGGATTTTATCCAACCTGTCTAACACACAACCTTTACAAGGCACCGTTATTCCACCGTACTGTTCTGTATAAAAGGTATGAACACAGAATCAGAGATAGTCACATTGCTGGATCGACACCTGTGTAAAAGGGATAGCCAGCATGGCAGGAATACGCATACTTGTCACCAACACCGTTATGTTACACGTCACATTGATTGTGTATCTCCAGCATATTACACATGGAGGGCATTATGCTGGTTTTGTTTGGTTCAGTATAAAAAAGCAAAGCCAGCATACTGACAGGTCTTCTTTATTGTAGGATCTCTGTATAAAAGGAGCTTTTGTCTCTTCTGTTTTTTGGACAAAGCTAGGCTAGTCGTTTCCAGTTGTTTCCAGTGTTTAATGCTAAGTTAAGCTAAGTTAACTGGCGGCTGGCTCTGGTTGCACAACCCCTATTATTTTCTCACCCACATAATGCCTCTGATTGGCTACCTGGTTGGTTAGGTTGGATAGGTTTAGAAAAGAGGAGTGAGATGGTGAGGGTTTGGGTGCATTTAAAAGATAGTAATAAATAGGTAGTAAAAATGATCATACCTAAAATAAAATAAAAAAACATTTCAGACACACAATTAGCAGTCATGTTAACAACACGTATTAAAAACACAACTGTTTAGCAGCAGTTCAGAGTTGAGAAAAAGGTGCATTAATTAATTAGTACATGTCAAATAAATGCACAGATGTAGAAATGAATTGCCCTTTTAGGACTCATAAAGTATTCTGATTCTGACATGTGTACTCTGGGTACTTTCATTTTATTTTTTAGGAAGAAAACTAATTATAGTATAATTAGTGATTAAACATATATCCCAAAAAGTTGGACTGGTTACAGTGAGGTTTTCCAACAAGATATCATAACTTAAAAGAAAAGAGTTTATGTGTGACAACACTATTCATGCCACACACCACTCCTTTTCATCTATTGAGCTTTATACATCTGTGGTCCTTACACCTCTACATGTTATATTTTTCAGAGATATAAAGCCTTATTTTAAACCAGGAAAAACCCTGGTGGAAGATGTACTTCAATACCATACAGTAAATGCTGATCTCGTGGCTCATCTACCCCTGAATGTATGTAAATGTTCAGAGCCTTACCTATTTTGAATGTGTCATTTGATCCAAACATATTGGGTTTCACTCGCAACCCCGTGCACAACTCATGAATAAGTTATTGTTTATTTTGTGTCTTGTCTTTCCAAGGGCCACAGATAGGACGTAACAGCACTTCACATCCAATAGAGCCAACTGAATGACTGTTGCACACATTTCTTCTCTCTCTTTGAATTAGCGTTACTTCCAAAACTGTTCCCATGGCTCCACAGACGAGATAGGCTGCGGAGGTTGTTGAAATGTCGAGTTTCACCCTAGAAGCAAACTGAACCTCTGCTTTTAAATCGACAGCAAAAATCCTACACTGAGGGATGACTCACTGTAGTGACAAAGAAAGTGATGAGCAGAGTGATGATGGAGAAGAAAAACCCAACAAGAACCAGAAGAAGAAAAGTAAAGGAGGAAAGCATGTGTCTTTCCCCCCTGATGAACAGATAGTGTCCGGCTTTGCTGAGCACAGGAGCAGTGACAGAAAGGGTAAGCTGTTGTTTAATTGTGCCTACCTGCTCTAGTTCAATATAAGTGTGCGATTTTATACCATGATGCTATTTTGGTGACTTTTGGACGTTCAAATTAAAGTTTTTCACTTCACTTTGTTTGAGTTAATTATCAATATCATATCATACATAAATAAGACTAAATAAGTCAAAACCTATATGGCTGGACTGTGTATGGTCAATATGCAAAATTGTGGCCAGTTTTTTACATGGATAGTCAGTGATAGTGTCTATTATGTGACTCCTTGGATATATAAATAATATCCAGTAATATTTGTTGTTGAAGTGTACTGACGTAGCGTATCACATTACATAGTTTGAGTCCAAAAAAAAGAACAAAACTTTCCATTCATATCTTGGGATGTTTGAGTTGAAAGTGGACTTTCATTTTAATGATAACTATTCTAATTATGTTAACTCCCCCTGCTTGCATCTGTTTCTATCTGTAAACATATGGTCTTATACATATGTTAAGATAGGATTAGCATGCTAGGTTAGCAGTCACTTTATATCCACTCTGTGACATCTTTCAGAGCACACAAACACTGTTTATCTGCTGTTTGGTGCTAGGCAGTTAGCATGTAGCTAGTATAACGGAGTTTGTTATATCCAGCCTGTCTGTCTTTGGCTAGCTGTTTTCCCTGGCTTTCAGTCTTTATGCTAAGCTAGGCTAATCGCCTCCTGAAATAACTCCAGTTCAACAGTAGAGAAAATAAAACTACAAAGTAGAAAAAAAGATCCTCCTTAAAACTCAATAGAGCCTTTCTTTTTAGATGTTATTCTTGCATTGTTAAATAATAATAATAATGATAATAACTTTATTTATATAGCACCTTTCAGAAACAAAGTTCACAAAGTGCTTTGACAGACAAGGCAAGCAAAAGCATTACAATAAAAAAACAAGACACATTACAGAGAGAGGTAACAAGACTGGATACTCAATTAAAAATTGTGTCATCTTATGTTAATTTAATCCTTTTAACTGGTACTTATGGCTTAAAGTTACATGGTGCGTTCCATTTGTGCTCGAAAGTCGGAATTTCTGGATTTTCTACAGAAATGTCAAATAGAATGCTCCCTGAAGTTGAATTTTATGACTCGGAAGTTTGGAAGAACCTCACCAGCCCGACCTCAAAAATCCAGGACGGCTGCCCCGCACTTCAACATTTTAGAAGTTGTAGTAATATCCTGTTTATTAGCACATCTGTCTTATTTGTGTCTCATTAAATCAGTTGTACACATACACAGCACTGTCCAACTTCTATCTGTGGATGTGTTGCTATGCTATTTGTATGAGCAAAATACAGCGAAATGTGTTTTCATCAACTGGTATTGCTATCAGTGGCTAACCTAGCTAGAACTGGTTTTCTGACTTTTTGAACTGGAACACTTCAAACTTAGGTGTGACGTCATTCACAGCCCCAACTTTCAACTTCTGAGGTAAATAGAATGCAGCAGCAGTTAAAACCTGACACTAAAAGACTATCCAGGTCATCTTTGTGTTACCATGCTTAAAACAATATTGGACTATTGGAATGTATGAAATGTAATCCAGCTTTTGAAGGTGACACAAAGATCAAAATGTGTTTAAAATCCTCCACAGTCTCTCATATCTGGGATTTCCCCATTTCGTCAGGCTGTGGTTGATAAATGGAGATGCCTGGTCGGCTGATTTATTGTTCAGACAGATATTCATGTCCTTCTCACTTCTCATTGAGTACGGTCTTCCCTGTGGACACACACACACACACACACACACACACACACACACACACACACACTCACAGTACAGCACAGTTTACCGTATGGCATTTGCAAACCCCTGAAGCACTTGTGAATGGTTGCTGGTGGTTCACTGGAATGCAGAGACATTAAAGCAGTAAGTGAGTGTGTTCTTCTATTTTAGCTGACAGCTGCCTCACCTTGACGGAGGTAGCGGTGGCCTACCAGCAGAGCTGCAGCAAACACCAGGTCCAACCTAGAGAACACATCCTACACCAGCTCCAGGTACTGTACCCTGCCTCGCATATCAACACTAATCTTTGTACGTGTCAATCAAACAGCTGGAGGCAAGACTTCTGCTGAAGTTTGAGTTTCTGTAGGTGCTGCTTTGTTTGTTTAGCTGCACGGACTATCATAGCTCATCCATCATCCAACATTGTGCAAACAGTGTGTCCCTGAGGAAGTAATCATTATAAAAGTTTAAAGACAGCACAGAATACAAGAGTCTCTAAATGGCAGAAGTCTCACATCATCAGAGGTTTAACATCTCACACTGTTATCAGTGTTTTTGACTGCAGTGTTAGTTGAATGTCATGAATGAATGAAAATGAGACATACAGAGGAGGAAAAGGAAATTAATAACATGTTTCCATAGTAATCTGTTAAGTGTTTAATGGTTATTTATTTCTGCTTTAGAACATTACAATCACTACTTTGTTCTCTCTACTGCCGCTCCCTCTCCTCGTCAGGAAGCTGAAAACAAAGTCTAACTTTACTTTTAATGCTCAAACTAACGGAAATGCCCTGTTCTAGTCCTGAACTGGTCGCAAATCGATAGAAGGATATACTTTTTCATTTTGTGAATTAGGCAGTACACAAGATGAAGCAGCTGCACTGTGTTTGACCAATCAGTGACAATCATTTCTGCAAACCCTGCCCCCAAAGTTTCGGTACAGTACCACCCCCCCACCCCACCCCCCAGCTGGGACTTTAGGGGCAGTAAAACAAACTTAAATAGACCCTGGTCCGTCTGATGGCAAAAGGTTCTTAGTTTCTGCAGTCAAAATCCGGCTATAGTGGGACCCAAAACAGGAGAAGATATTACTCATATTGTGAGGACATAAATGTGTTTACACAGTCACATTGTGGGGACTTGCCTTTCTTTTGGGGACATAGTACCCTTAACATCAATCACTACATTTATGGTGAAGACATGGTTTAGGGTTAAGGGGTTAGGGTAAGTCTATTTTCAGTTTTAAACCAGGAGACTGAGGACATTTTTGAAACTTGTCAACATTTTGGCCTGTCTTCAGTCTTTTGTTGTCCTCTCATTGGATAGTAGTTATTGTCAGAAAACAATACCTAACAAATGTGATATCTGTTCATGATAAGGCATCTGAAGAAAGGCCACAAAAGGTCCACTCAGAAGCTTTCAATCATCTCACATAATCTTCTTCAGTAAACAGAAGTATGTAGGTATTCTCACCACTGCATCCATGCATTTTATGTGAAGTATCTTACAGTTTGCAATCTTTTATTATTACCATTGAAAATAAGTTTCATTCCAGCACTGACAATAGATCCTTCTGCTGGAGGTGGAGGAGGTACAGTAAACCTGCTCTATATCAAAAATGAAATATGGCTTTAAAACAAGTGTGTGTCACCCTGTTATTATATGCAGCATCAGCAGCTTCGCTCTGCACAATAACTGCCCTGCAATGCTATTACAGCGCTCCCAAAATGGATCAATATATACACTATAACCTGCTGCAGGACCAAAAGAAATGAGACACTCAACCCCTGCACACTGTCAGAGCAGATCTGACAGCTTTTCATGTACCAGTACGAGCTTACACACACACACACACATATAAAGGCTCGCTTTGGAGCTCAGACATATACAGCCTACTACTGTATGTACATACACACACACACACACACACATGCTCGCTCTGACACGCCGAGCAAGTATGCACACACTAAAATCCCTTGGATAATTTGAATCATTTCGTTCCATCAGCCTCAATCAAGCTTATTGCTGCAAAGCGCTAACAGCATCTCCTCTCCAAACAAGAGGCTAAGAGCAGGTTAACTGCTGTGCAGGCCTGAAGTTAGTGTGAATGCAAATAATCGCACAGCTGTAAACATCAGCACACACACACACACACACACGCATAATGGCTCGCGACACTTTGTTGATATTGAACAGGGATAGGCGATTATTAAATTACAAATATTTACCGTGCAGGAACGATTTACAGTTTTCTTTCTTTCTGTGATTCAATCTTCTTTTTCTTTTTTTCTCTGTCATCCATTTTTCCACATTGTGTGTATTATGTAACACAGAAAAGTGCTCGTTCTGATTGAAAATACTCACTTTTATTTCGGAAAAATATCATAATTATTACTAATTATTAGCTATTAGAGTAATTTTGGGTAAAATATGATGTCATTATTGTAAAGATTAAAGCTGCGTTCATTAAGTTTGGTTCAGTTAGTGACTTTCTTCAATTTTTATACAAACTATCAATATATAATTATTATTGTTGAATAATTTAACACTAAGTCAGCCTAGTTTTTTTTATTAATTAAATCATTTTCCGGCACATTTTATGCCTTTTTTTAGACAACAACAGTAGAGAAATGACAGAAAATGAGGTAGATGGAGATGTAACAAAGGTCTAGTTGAGGATGTTTAACCATGTTTATGTTGGTGTAAAAGCACATGCTAAGGTTTAAAGTATCTTTTAAAATGATTTTCCTTTGGGTCATATAGTATCTGTTAGCTCTGTAATACTACTTGGTGTATCCCCTTGAAGTATAGCTAATTGTAGTGTATTGTTATGTATATAATAATCACACACAAACTAAAGAATGTGAGTGTCCCATCCAGTATGTTGAACTTGCAGCATACTGTGACCTCATCTGGAAAGGTGCTGTGTTACCCAATCAAACACATGCAAGTAGATCACTTAATACAGAATTGTGGCAATTTTCCAAAGTTTTAAAATCCTATTATAAACCCCAGTGCAGTGTTTTGGCATCTTATAATCCTTCATACTCAAGTTAACCTTCATCTCACCTGAACTCTTGTTATATTTGAATGCAGTGCTGTTTAAGGTCTGAATGGCCAGCAAGGTCACTGTTACTACTCAAACACAGAGGATTGTGAAAGGATTCATGCTCATGCTGTCCAGTGTAACTCAAAGTCTACATCACATCCAAATTCAAATTCTAACATGTTGGGACCATGTTGGAAATAAATGTTTCACTTTTTCACGTTATCCATTTGGATTATATTGTCTCTTTCCGATAATCCATAAATAAAACCAATCAATCAATTTATCAATAGAAGAGAGCAACAGTAGGGGTCAAAGGTCAAATTTGTTGGACGTTTACAGAGAAGTTTCTATTCAAGCTAAACTGGGGTTAAACTGAATACTAGCTCAGCCTTATCATCCATGGTTATGATTTGAATGTTGTGCCAATGACATTATTATTATTCTGTGGTTTATTGTTATGACATGTGGGTCACATTTCTATTAAATCTATGCATTGTGTGGCAGTTTGGGACTTCAGGACTGTTCACACTGGAGCTGAATACAAACATGAATGTGACCCATCAACACATAGACATCAGATCTGACACACACTAAAATACACACAATTATGTGCACAAGACCATAGGAAGTTTAGCTTTCTTTCATTATGATAGAATACTCTACCTAAAGCTATATGATATGTGAACATTTCTTAACAACAGCTGAAAACATATTTATTTAATCTGGCTTTGTGTCATTTTAACTTAATTTTATTAAATGCCACATTTTTACAAATTGTCTAATTTTATTATTTGATTTGTTTATTTGCTGTTGTTTTATTGTATTATATTTTTTATTTTGCTTTACATCTCTTGTAGTTTATTATAATTATTATTATTATTATTATTTAAAAATCTAAATTGAGCATTAAGGCCTGTAATGTGAATATATATCCTTTAACCTGCTATTCCATGTTAAACACAGACTCACAGTCAGTTTTCATCATCAGCTGATTAAATTATTGAATGAATTAATTAATGAATGAATGAATTAATTAATGGTCTCCTATGATAGAACTTGACTAGACTAGACTGGAATAAGACAGACTGTTTCATAATGTGCTAATGCAGTGGCAACTTAAAAAAGACACCCTCCCAATCAGAGCTGAGTATGTAAATGACATGCTTAACATAAACATGTGCAAAATCTGCAGGCCTATAAGAATCTGATTGTTTGAATTTTGTCTTTGTAATGAAAAATACATGACATATCTATATGGGCAGATGTATCAGAACTTTTTTATTAAGCATAAGTGGTGCTTGTATATCAGTCTATACGTTTAAACACATACATAAACTCAAGTGCAACCCTTTTCTCTTTCTCTGTAACCCTCCCTCTCTCTCTCTCTCTCTCTCTCCCTCTCCCTCTCTCCCTCTCTCTCCCTCTCTCTCCCTCTCCGATAAAATAAACTCACTTACTCTCTCGTAGCCACACTTGAAACACAAAGTCTGCAATTCATAATTCATTTTATGTACATACTTACTTTACTTGGACCAGCCATGTTAAAGCCCCCCCCCCCCCCCCTCCTATCCCCTACTAACCCCCCCGCATAAATTTCACTTAAGATCAAGGGGAATTATTTGTGGAAAATTAGAGACTTAGCAGTGCTTACATTAAGCATACAGCCACCGTATTATCTCCGAGGTGCTAATGAACCCAGTTGCATTCAAAATGAATGTAGGTGGTCCTCCTGAAAGAGTAAAATATGTATGGTTAAGCATTAGCTAAGAGGGGCAATATTTAGACCAAAAGGGCTGCGTGCGAATGAATCCATAATAAGACGATGCAAAACGAAGAGACGAACGCCTAAAGAGCAAATTTATTAAATTAGGTCTTTTCAGGCGAGGGGCGATTCCCCCGAGGACAGGCATTGAAGACTATTTAAAGCTTTTTTTTTTTTTTTTTTTTCATTGCACCCTTGGGCCCCTTTGCACTCCTTTGAAATGTTGTAAGTGGATAAAACAGCATTGCTGTTGGTGACATCTTCATAGGAGTGGTAAACAATAATAGGTTGGAGCCAGCGGGGTCCACGAGGCCGCCAACGCTGTAAAAAACTATCTGATTCCTCTGTGAAGTCTGTGCATCTCTCTCTCTCTCTCTTTCTCTCTCTCTCTCTCTCTCTCTCTCTCTCTCTCTCTCTCTCTCCCTCTCTCTCTCTGCGCTCTGCTCTTCTGTTTGGCTCGCCGTGTGATTAGAAAGGTAATTGAGATGATCAAGCTTCTATCTCTACACGACTGTTTTGGCACGAGGGAAAAGCTTAACTGCGGTGATTTCTATTCACATAGAGGAATAAGTGTGAGGCGCATGATGGGCTAATACAGGTGGGGCTGCAGAGGTCGGTCTCTCGGTTCAAGTTTACCCCCCCCCGGGGAGAGGTGAGGGGGGCACGTGTGATCCACACTCATACAGCGCTCTTAAGTCATAGTTTGATTTGAGTCTTTGCACAGCAGATGTATTACATCACTTCCTGCGAATATAAAACCAAGTTGTGTGTTGATTTCTCGTGAACTAAATGCAAAAAACTGTAAGATTAGTGTATAGCATATATTGTATACATTTAGTCTATATGTGTACATGTGTGTATCCATAAACCATTCACAAAGCCTTTAAAGTGGTACCGTAAGGGTTAAATCACGTAGCAGGAGTCTCATTTGATGACACGATCAAGCAAGTTTTTTTTTTTTTTTTTTTTTTACATTTCATGAAATCACAACAACGATCTTACAGAACGTATATTTCAGCGTGACTCTGGCACAACTTCAGCAGCACTCTTGCTTATCACAGCTTGCTCTCCTCCTTCACAAATGATTGAAAATTAATTATCCTCCCAGAATTTAGATCTCGCGCATCGGCTTGTTGAATAGATAAACAGATCAGCTCCATATCCCCCCCCCCCCCCCTCCTCCTCCCCCCCCCCCCCCTCTTAATACGCACGCAGTTATTTATTGATAGATTTATTTCGGTTTACAGGGAAAAATACAACTGTTGTTTCTAGGTTTGAAGTATTTTCCGAGCCTCCAGACAAACAGAAAGGATTCCCAAATCAAGCGAGCTCAAACTGTTGAGTTTTGTATTCTTCCTGTGATGTTTGGAGAATAAGCTCGGAATGAGTTGCATGTTGGCAAATCTTCTAATGAATAGCTTAGCGCTTGTTTCCCTTGCAGATTATTCAGTTGAGTGGACTGAAGAGAAATCAATTACCACAACTTAACTTTCACTATTTATCCCACTGCTAAGGAAGGAGGGAGGGAAAAAAGGCCCTGTATGACAATGTGCTTCTCTTAAATTCATAGGGTCAGATTCAATTCCCAGAAATGTTATTTTGCCTGGGATAAATCCCTCTGAGGAGGAGGAGGTAGAGGCGGTGGAGGTGGAAAGGAGGGAAAAGGAGAAAGGAGGGGAGGGGGAGAAAAGAGAGAATCCCTCCAGAAATGAAAAGACAAGAGAAAATCTGTTTTTACAGACCACCGCTGCTTTCTCAGCTCTTTTGATTAGCATTAATGTTGCACTGCGGAAGTCTGTCGGCACAACTGTTATAGCTCCTTACACACACACACACACACACACACTTGTACACACACATACACGTACACACACAGAAAGCTATATCTCTCCCTGCCTGCGTAATTCTAAAGGGAACCGTTTTTTTTCTCCCTTTCTTTTAAATTAAATGCATGCTGATTGTTATTGCGGCGCCCCCCCCCCCCCCCCCCTTTCTCCTCCTCGTGTGTGTGTGTGTGTGTGTGTGGAATAGTCAGCAGCGAGGTAAATGTCACTAAGTGCCACACTATTTTCCTCGGTGGTTGTTAGCGGCTTTTGCATGCAAAATAAAAGTGTGGAGGAGAAGGAATGGAGGAGGAGGGAGGAGGAGGAGGATGTTCCTACGTGCGTCTGAATGCGAGGGCTTATCAGGGAACAGCAGGGGGACCGGACATATGTCGCTCCCCTCATTACAGGCCGAGACGGGCGATAACGGGGCGGTTAGTGGCGCATTTGAAATGGCGTCTAGCGGCGGAGGCCTCGGCGATCACACGAGGAAGGAAGAGAAAAAAAAGAGGAGTACGGGTCGGGATGAGGATCACCACGGGACCTGCTGCTATAACACACTTCACTCTGTCACTCACACACACACACACACACACACACACACACTGTCTGCCACTAACATGCTTTATTTAAAACATAGTCTTTCCATTGTAGTTCTTACATGATTTGACTTGAATGGCGTTCGGGACACAGCGTGCATAACTGAAAAAAAGAGAGAGAGAGAAAAAAAAGGGGATAAAACATGAGCCTACGTGTAAAAAGAGTCTATTTTACATTCTCTGCCTCTAATTGAATTGGGAGCTGTTGCAGTTAAGCTGAATGGCATGTGTGACGCACTATTGGTGGTGCACTATTAGGGTGAATTGAATTTGCACGGTCGGGCGCTCGCACAAGTAATATGAGTGCTTTTTTTTTGTAAGTGGGATAATATTACAGGCCTGGACTCACTGAGGGTTCCTTCTGTCACCAAAATCACCACATTTAAAAAAAAAAGGAAAAAAAAAGGCCTTCACTCTACCAGTCAACACGTAAAGAATCTTTACAGCTGTCGCGCTCATGCATATGTAAATGAGATGCTAATTGTGTGATTTTTTAAATTGTTTGCAGATGAACCCCCCCCCCCCCACCCCCCCCCCCCCCCCCCCCCCCCCCCCCCCCCCCCCCCACCCCCCCCCCCCTTCTCTTCATAACTCCCCCAAATGACTGCATGCGGAAGCACATTCAATGTATTTAATTCATTTAAAGGGTCAGTTCACCCAAATTACAGAAAACATATTTCTTTATCACCTCATGTGGAGCTATGAGGATCATTTTGGTGTTTTTTAGTTCAGGTTTTTAGGTATTTTTTGCCTCCATCCTATTATAATCTGAGCCTGACAGTGCATTCTTTTAACCTTATTTATGTCACATCAGTCATATGATGACACCAGGTGACATATTTGTTTTTAAAGGATTGTACCTTCAGTAGGATGCAGTGTGCTGGAGGCTCAGAGCCACACACAGGATGGGGAAGTCACACAGTACTGAGAGATGAACTGACACATTTCTGGCTTTGTAGAATAATACAGACTAACTCCAGCTTTAACCCTAAAATAGAGAATGCACTAAACACATGTAAAATGATGCTTAGATATGCCATCATGCTTTCTGAACAGGATCAATCAGTTTTACTTTGTTTATTCTGTTGAGGCAATGTAGTGATACAACATATCAGAAGCAATGCACATGTGTTTAAACTATATGCATGCATGCATATGAACATGTGTCTGTATGTGTGTAAATGCACATGCATGCATATATGCATACAGTACACATATATATATATGAACAGGCATGTATTATATATAAGTGTATATTTCCCAGCTGTAGCCAGGATTTTATTCAATATAAAAATACTAATATAATATTCATATAAATAACAATTTTGCTGTTTTAACCAATGATGATTGAGTTTCATTTGCAAGTGTGTGTGTGTGTGTGTGTGTGTGTGTGTGTGTGTGTGTGTGTGTGTGTGTGTGTGTGTGTGTGTGTGTGTGTGAAATGCTGCCTCACATGTATAAACCACTGTGTGCCTGCAAGGTGAATTGTCGTACAGATGTGCTGATTGGAAATATGAAATACCTGAAAGTATCACACATCATCACATGATAAATGAATAAATGCTGTAAACGTAAGACTACATATAGAACAATTAAAGATACTGTTATAAGTCTACAAACTAATATCAATATATCGGCTTTTACTAGAAGACGTGACCTCGTTGCCCTCAATGGTTGCTACCTACGACCTATGTGTGTATATAAACCTGTATGTGTGTGTAACTTTTATTATATAGTAGAGCTTGTTCATACATAATGTACATTTAACATTGTGAGAGATTCAGCTTACACCTGCTCTAATCTCTCTTTTACACTGATTCGTTATTTTGCAGTCGTGTGAGAACGTGCACATATTCCTGCTTTCACTTTATTATTATTCACTTAAAAAACAAAGGAAATACAGTAGATGGAATTCATTCAAATCAAATGAAGCGTCTGTGCCCGACGAGCAGACGCCGGTGATGCAACAGTCCCACATCCCCCTGAGTGAGGAAGCACAGTCTTCCTCACTCACACTGTTGGTGGTAAACATTGCAGTCAGGGAACGAAACCATGGCCTAATTTAGCATGCAGATTCAGGAACGTTAGGGGGGGGGGGAAGTGTCAATTTAGTCTATGAACCAGTTTGTTATTTAATAGACTTTTATTTTTTAATGATGATTTAACAGATTTGTATCAAATTAAAAAAAAACTCTGTCTGGATAGTAAAAAGTTAAATTTAGAACACACACACACACACACACACACACACACACACACACACACACACACACACACACACACACACACACACACACACACACACACAAAAATACACACACATCAGATCAGACTGCTGAAGCACTGATTCTGTACAACATGCTTGTTCAGACACACACACACACACACACACACACACACACACACACACACACACACACACACACACACACACACACACACACACACACACACTACCAGTCACCACTCAGGCTTGAATGTGTACATTATTTTTGACATCAGCCATTTAAGAAGGAGGAAGGGGGGGAGACAGTATATTTTACACAAAGTGGCATTAATTAAGTTGCTAAACGCACGCTATCATGTATTTCAAAATAAAGCAACACCGAACCAGCAGAGGTAACGACAGCGGGAAATATTCTGAAAGTCAATTAGAATTTTATGTACGTTTTTAGATCTTTCTCTTCTTCTTCTTTTTTTTTTCCTTTTTTTTTTTTTAAATGATAAATGAAGTTACTAATTTTGTCTGTGCTCTTTCTAGACACTGCAGCTTTAATTGCTAATTGTTAACAGCGAACGAATACATTTGCATATTAATTAGCTCCCAATTTACATTTTTAATTTGCCGCCTTCAAAGGGTGTGAGATAAAAGGTCGTGTTATTTTAAATAATTTATCCTTTATTGCAGGAAAAGATGCTGAAAGGAAAACGTGGGGGTGATTTTTTAACCCCTAAGAGCTCTGAAAAATGCACGTTAAAAATACATGAATATATATATATTTATATATTAAGGTTTTGTTTTGTCTCTTTTTTTTTTTGTCAGTTAATTAAATGGGCTAAGAAGAAAAATGGTGCACTCAAACAGTTTTTAATACAAAGCCACCGGGAGAGGCAGAGCAGCGGACGGTTGAGTGAAGAATAGTGAATGCACCAGAGATGACTTCTGTGGAAGTCAAGTTTGGAAACCAGACCCCCCCCCCCCCCCCCTATTCCTCCTCTCTCTCTTTTCCTGCTGCCTGTGTGTGTGACAAAGTGTGTGTGTGTGTGTGTGTGAGGGAGGGGAACGCTTTTCTTTTTTATCACTCCATTTTGTCCTCTCTCCCTCCTGACACATCAATTGATTTGGCAGCCGGCGCCTTCGGTTTCCGTCTTTCACCACGAGGCAGCGGCGAGTGGAGAGGGAACGAACAAGTTCAGAAATTCATTAAGATGAAAAACAGCCGCCACTGTATTTCTTGCGAGGAGGAGGAGGAGGAAGAAGTGCTGCGTGTGTGTGTTTCTTTCTTTTTTCTCTAGCACTCTCTCTCTCTCTCTCTCTCTCTCTCTCTCTCTGTACATGTGTGTGTTTGGGAGTGTGATACGGGTGTAGCCAGCCGGGTGCTCGGTTCTTACTTGAGCTTCGTTCATTGGCTCGGTGCCGCAAACACACCAGTTTCACGAGCACTTTGCCAGCCGGACGCGTGCACACAGAGTGATGCTTTTTGATTTTTTTTTTTTTTTGCTGCTGTTGTTGTGACAGACTTAAAAAAATAACAAAAAATCAGAGGTGACATAAATACATGCAAAGTTAGAGGAAGAGATAAATGGAGCAGGCTGGAAATAACTCCTCCAGAATCTAACTTTACTCCAGACTTTTGGGTTTTTTGTGATAATCAGCTTGAAGCAACTCTGACTGGATGTATCCCACGCTGGTTTTACTTTACCCATCAGCCCACAACAGTACTGACCAATGACAAGTCTGCATAACATGTAACATTACCACGGGAAACAAACATAGCTAGATAAATAGATAGATAGATAGATAGATAGATAGATAGATAGATAGATAGATAGATAGATAGATAGATAGATAGATAGATAGATAGATAGATAGATAGATACTTTGTACATATAAATACAACAAAACTTCGTAAATAAAATACATTGAAACTTCGTACATAAACATACAATGAAACTTTGTACATTTAAATACAAAAAACTTCGTACATAAAAATACATTGAAACTTCGTACATAAACATACGATGAAACTTTGTACATTTAAATACGACAAAACTTCGTACATAAAAATATGACAAAACTTCGTACATAAAAATACGATGAAACTTCTTACATTTAAATACGACAAAACTTCGTACATAAAAATACATTGAAACTTTGTACATAAAAACATGACAAGACTTCGTACATAAAAATACAATGAAACTGTGCATAAAAAATTCTACGAAATGTTGTAAATAAAAACTCAACAAAACTCATGAAAACATGACAAAACTTCGTACATAAAAATACGATGAAACTTCTTACATTTAAATATGACAAAACTTCGTACATGAAAATACACTGAAACTCGGCACATAAAAATACAACAAAACTTCGTATATATAAACACAACAAAACTTGAAACACAATGAAACTTTGTGCATAAAAATACAGTCTTTTAGATCCTCACATCCTCTCATTGAAAAATAACTGTACACACTGTAACATCTGATGGAGCTAAAGTGAGTATAATGGTGCAGTTTGGGGTGTGAACTCTTTCAGAAATCAGAGCTAAGTTCAATTTGATGACTTTAACACCTTTAAATCCAAATACAATCACCTGCATGAATCGTTAAATAAGTTAATATATTACATATATTCCGAAACTGTCATCTCTATTTGTTGTGCAGTTATGCTCCTTATTAGGATATTAAACATGCTCAATAATAGAGACGTATTAGGATATAAAATGATGCCCTTGGTCAGGTGCTTTTTGCTATAATACTAACCGGCAATAATGGACATTTAATGGCCTAAAGTGTTGAGAGGAACCTGATGGAATAAAGGAGACAGTGACAGTAAAGGAGGATGGATCCACCCGTTCTATAGGTTTCATCACTTTAAAGCAAACACACAGTAGACACACAATCTCTGTTCTTATAGAATTAATTATTAAACCAGTTTATGTGCATATAAGTGTAGGCTGCAATAGGGTGGAAGTAAAGAGTAGGAGAGAATTTAGTGTTACAAATATATTGTATTTTTCTTATATGCAAATGTCTGCTTCATGAACAAAAACAATCACTTCCTGACTCACACAGAATAATTAAGCATTAAATGAAGATTGAGGTTCATGAAATATGTTTGCAAAAATACATACGAAACAAGGGACCATATGTATGTCACAGAACAACTCTCTAATGCATATATATATATATATTTCTTGTTTTCACCATCTGATCTTTAAGATTTTGGTAGTGTTTTTTGCCCATATGTCACATTGTTGTCCCGAGGCAGTAATAAATGCAATTAACACAGAAAAATATATCATAAAATGACGACGGGAGCCGCTAATCCTCGAGGTTTGTTGTTTCTTTGGGATCAAAATTAACACAAAATATCAAATCGAACTGAAATGAGATGAAAATGTGAAGCTTCTCTCCTTCCTATGGGGGTTACAGTGAAGAAAGCCCTCTGTATTCATACATGAAGCAATGTTAAAGCACATATTACACTACACTCACACACTCACACACACACACATATACTCAGAATGTGTGAGAATGTGTGTTAAAGTGCACGTAGACACATTTGTGCATGTGTGTGTGTCTCAGTTAAGATGATTACGGGGGGAAATTCAACCACCTCTACCAATTACACAACAGCCTCTTGTATACATAAACAGTGCAATTTATGTCCCATTGATCCGTCTAATTCTTTCAACAGGAGCACATTATGGCCGCGGTCCTTTTGTCTCCCGCCTTGCTCTCCTCTCGGCGGCACGAGAGCCGAGCGAGGAGAGCCTTCCAAGTCCTTTTGTACTCCCCGTGTCCCTTTGAACAATGAATCATATTTAGCAACAAGAGAGGAAACAAGGAGCCGCTCGCAAATAAGAAGGCGGCAATCCAGTCAGCCAGCCAAGATGAGTCGGTGTAGAGGAAGCAGTTAGAAAGCCGAGGTTTGACTGATGTGTGAGTGGAGAGGGGAGGACAGGGCCGGCACAAGAATTTTTGGGGGCCCCCGGGCAGATATTGGACACCCTCTATCCCAGTTCTTTTTTGTCCTTAAAAAAAGTGACACTAGAAGATAACCCCTAGAAACATGATTTTAAATGCAAAGTATTTATCTATTACATTAAATATTAATGACTAAAACCCCAAAAATCATTCTTAGTTAGTTCTCAGTTTGCGTCATCATGACTAAATATGCAAATACCAAAGTTAAAGTTGGGAGAAAATATTCTTACTTCTTATATTAAGAGTTCATCGGATTTGATTGACAGCGGCTTGGCAACTGTCAATCACAGTTCTATTGCAACGTTGTTCAATCCTGATTGGTTCACGGAAATAGCATTGCATCAGCTTCTTTTCCACTTGAGCCCTTCCCACTTCAGACGAGTGAAAACAACAAATAATTCAATCTTTTAAGATGATGGCATCAAAAATAATAACAATAACTCATTTTGATAGACAATTGTGCATTCATGTCAAATCCCATCACTCAAAGTGAGAAGCTAACCCTAAAAATTGGTTTTAAGGGCCTTTAAAGCAAGTAAACAATGTATTTGTCCGTATAAATCTAAAGTACAAATGGATAGTAGAACCCAAAACAGCTTCACATTTGATTTAATTTCCTCACATTGGAGCCCCCTAGTGGCCAATGAAGCTTTAACTAATATTTTATTTCCTTTTCTGTTTTATACTAATATTTAATGCTCCTAAATTTTGACAGTTTCCTGCTAAACACTCCGATATCTCCCACAGCTGTGTTCATGTGGGGTGTAAAAAGCCTCTGAAACAGCATTTAAATCATGAGGCAAAAAGCCCTCATTTGAAGGCAGACTCATTAAATGATTTCGGGGTTAGCAGCTTTTGACCTCAGACCGTCCTAATCAAAAATCAAAGATAAGCAAAAAGTGAGATGTATTACCGTCATTAAATATCAGTATAACCAACTTTTTGCTATCAGAGGTGAAGCATATTTAATAAAATGGCCAAATCAGATCCATATATTAGCCCAAGCCTGTTTCAGATTATGATCAGAACACCATCTATAAAAGGAAGCTTTAAAAAAAAACTTGGTCTCGTTCCTTGTTTAGCTTGTCAGTTGAAAAAAAAAAATAAATCAGTGTTTTCCACCATCCGCACAAATCTGCCACCTCCGGTGATTGATGCAGTCAAATTAGATGTATGTGGAACACTGGCTCTGGCAAATGAACACATCAACTGATGACCAGCTGTTTCTAATTATTATACACTGGTTAATTAGGACACCGTGTCACCATCAACGGCGGCGGTAAACTGTGTGAAATTCATAATTCATGCTCTGGCGTCCAATAAGCCTCCCTGATCAAACCGGTACAGTGTGGCATGGATGGAGAGGCCGTGCAGAAAGAGACTAAGGGGGGGTGGATGGTGCACTGCTGTTGCCAAATATATGTGTGTTTGTGTGTGTATGTGTGTGTGTGTATGTGTGTGTGTGTTCACGCCTTTCCCTCACACCTCCTGCTTCTACCCCTCTCTCTGTCTCTCTCTCAGCAGGGTGTGTGTGTAGGTGGCAGTGTGAAATGTCTGGATCTCAAAGGTAAGCTGAACGCTTCACTCCATCATTATTAAATATGATTGAGGGCTTCATGTGACATTCATGATGCACTGAATGATTTTTGTAATATAATGTATGCAATGTGTAATCATAAAAAATGTAATAATAAACCATTAATATCTCAGATAATATCACTATATCTGAGATTCTTTTTGTATTGAACAAAGCCTCCTCTATGATAAAACTGCTCAATTTTGAGCCAATCCTTACTCCATAGCTATAATTCATCCTGTAGACCCTAAATCAAACCATAATCTGAATTAGGGCCTGACCGATACTGAATTTTGAGGCCAGGGTCGATACCAATATTAGGGATTAAAACAATTCCAATATGGTTATATTGGTCGATAATCATATACATACAGATATAACATGCAATGATTCCTCAAATGTGGTTTTCAAACACTTGTGACAATTGTATGTAATGGAGACATGATATTTTACTGTTTAACAATAAACTGTATTGTATTAAATGGCATCAGTAGACTTCACTGGGAATTGAATCATTATAAATAACTATAAATAAGTAAACAGAAAAAAAACCTAAACTTAAATTAATAAAAAAGCATCAAACATACATAAAATGCCAGATTAATTAAAAAAATTGTCACACATAAGACAACATATACCCCAGTACTGATATATCAGTGATAGGCCAATATCTGCCGATATTATCAGTTGACGATATATCGGTCGGTCTCTAATCTGAATGTAACTATTAAACTGAGTCAAACCTAATATCATTTTAGATACTAATCCTGAACTAGTTCCTAAACTAAATTTGATGTTTGCTCTTACGTTAAGCTGAACCTAATCCAGTTAAATCAGAATCTTAAACTAAATGTGATTTTTGCATTAACTAAACACAATACTAGTTCAAATATTAAATCAAAATCCTAATACTAAACAACAATGGATTATAACCTTTAATATAACTAAACTTAATTTTAGTTCAAATCTTAACACTAATCTCAAAATCCTATCCTAAATTTGATTGGGCGCCTAATGATGAAAGTAAATCTAATCCTACTTAAAAGCTTAAACAAACATTAGCTGTTTTTTTCATTTTAAATTATATCCAAATATTTTAAACCCAATCCTAAATCCTGAATTGAATTTGATCGTTATAATAAACGTAACATATTTATAGTTCTTAAACCTAAAACAAATATGTCTCGTGTTCTTATAGTGTAGTAAACTAAACCTTAATCCTTATTATTACACTTGGATTAAACTAAACCTGATCTAAATCCAAACTCTAATCTGTAAACACTGGACAAACACTGGTCTTCACTCTGAATGTCTTCGAACTTTTAAAACAGGGCAGTTCTCACAAGTATAGAATCACAGCAGCAGACACATCAGCGTACAAGCAGCAGTGTAAAGTTGTGCGAGATGCCACGATGGGCGTCACTGTCGTCACGCACTGATGACATCTGACTGCGGGTGTCGCTGCCTTATTATCTTCCCGACGCAGGGCGGATTAGAAAAATGGGATTTCAGATGGCTCTCCCTTCCACCTCACACGCCCTCTGCCATCGCTCAGTTAAGTGATTATTGTTAAAACAGAGGGGGGAAAAAAATCATTTTGGAAATAATTATGATAGTAATTATCATTTCCCCCTTCTTGGCCGGGGAGATAAGAATTAACCCAGGAGAGAGAAAAAAGAGAGAGAGAGAAAGATTGAGTCTTAAAAGTGTTTGATCAGTCACAGTTTGATTTGGAGTGTGACTCCTGATCTGAGCCGGGGAGCAACAGTAACCACATTACTGCATGGTAACTGTAATTCTGTAAATTCATCAACAAAGACACATCAAACATAACGCTACTTGTCGGATGAGTAAAATTAAATGAGAAAAATGAAAAGAGTAATCAGATTTCAAAAAATGGGTAACAGTGATCCCTGATAATCACTACTGAAAACATAATCATCACTCAGAAACAATGGGATTAAAAATTGGATTACAAAAACTAAAATAAAAAATGTGAAAGAGAATGTAGATACGCAAAAAGGCTTTAAACAAGGGGAAGCTTCATTTCACACATTTATATAGATGGTGGATTCAATTTAAGTGGTGAACTGTTCCCTCTCTTCTTTTACTGAAGTAATGTAGAAGTTCAAATGGAACTTTATTCATCCCCAAAGGACATGTTTGTCCCCAAGATTCTCAGCATACAGAGTAAAATCAATATACATGGTATAAATATACTACATGTATCAGAGGTGGTACAAAAAAATCGATACTTATATATGTTCTATATATTCGATTGGCTGTAATTATTACTGTACAAATGCTGAAAGTTAGGGTCAGTAAGTCAAAAAACACCAATGTCAATACATCAACAATCATTTTGACCTTTAAGGCAGGTATAGCATATTTATAATGAACTTATATCAACCATTAGAGCACAGCTGTACACATGTAGTCCAACAGTTCTCAGTGAAGACCAGTGTCTTGTTCAATTTTACAGTTAATTAGCTTTCTGGTGTCGTGCTAATGGGAACTTTAGCAGGTTTCAAACACTGTAAGGGACACATTCAGGTGATGTTGTCACACTTGGTTTTTTAAAAGGCACACAGTTTCCATAAATTCCACTGCTTTTTGTCTAGTGTCACTCTGTAGGGGAGACTGGGGTAAGTTGAGCCAAAGGGTAAGTTGAGCCAAAGGGTAAGTTGAGCTACCCATTGCTGCTAGTAAACGGTAAAAAAACATTGATCATGTGACCAAATATTTAGGAGGAAGGCATCTTTTCATGGAGTCTGTGAAGGTAAGAACCACATGAGTAAAGTGGCTAGACATTTATTTCCAAAAAAAACATTTTTCACTCTTGAAAGTGAATTTAGTCTATCATAAGTTTCATGAGAATTGTGTTTAGACCAAAATAGATCATTTTAAATTTGTTTTATAAATCAATCGTGGTATCTATGAGCTACAACATGAGGTCATAAACCTAGCATAAAAGTGTTACATTTTAGCTGTTGGGACTAATAAAGTCAAAATGGTAACTCTGGGGTAAGTTGCCCCCTAAAGTTGAGTTTTTTTGGACATGCTATATTATCGAAACACTTATGTTTACACTCATTCTGTTTGTTTGAAGGGATGCACAACATCCTGAAATATATGCAGATATATTAGTTAGCGACACAACTATGATTGCCTTGATGTAGTGATCCTAAATATGAAAAATGGCTCATCTAACCCCAGTCTCCCCTACTGTCTAC
This sequence comes from Scomber scombrus, assembly GCF_963691925.1. Lineage (NCBI taxonomy): Eukaryota > Metazoa > Chordata > Actinopteri > Scombriformes > Scombridae > Scomber > Scomber scombrus. The sequence continues at coordinate 25,385,400 of NC_084988.1, forward strand.
ATGAGCTGCAGTATACATCTAGGGGCTAAAACAACTAGCATAGTTTAGCTAACAGATAATCCTGATGCTAAAACTCTACGCTAAACACCCCTTATAGTAGAATATAAAAAATAAGATATGGAAAATACAAATAAGATATAGAAAATCAATGAATTAAATAAAAGGACAAATGTTAAAACAGAATATAAGAAAAGTGTAAAAATGAAGGAACAATGGTGCAAATATGTCACTATGTTAAACTCTACAGAAAAGTACATTTGTGTTACTGTTTCAAAAATGAATAGAAATATAAAGTATGAATGGAATACGGAAAAAAGAAAACACTATAAAACATGAAGATAAAAAATGTAATAAAAAACGAGAAGAGAGTCTTATATTATTATATAATGCATTATTATAACTGATGTATTAATGTGTAAGTAGCATTTGAATGTTGTAGCTGGCCTGGGTAGAGTCAATTTTAACCGATTCCATATTAGTTTCATCTGCAACATCATATATACGACATATTTTAATTTAAAGATTTTGTGATTGAAATCTGCAAAGTAAGTCATAATTTTAACAGTCAACAAAGTGTAAATGTTATGTAAATAATAGAAGTCATTCATATAGTTCCATATTCTGTAAGATTTCGGAGGTAAAGTGTCTGAAAGTAATCAAACGTTCAGAGGTTTTGGAAGTTCAGTTGGTGTATACAAGTATGTTAGTTTATTGATGACAATGTTCTGCAGGCAGTCGGTAATCAATGGACGCTCGAGCATTCACATCTTGGGAGTCCAATCATGAAAAAAAACTATGTCCTGTTGCTCCTAACTGGTGCTGTTATCATTATTTTTTCTTTCTCTGTTTCTGATTAAGTCCCAGAACTTTATTAAAAGAAAACATACACGCACGCACACAAATAGACTTTGCCTATAAAGGAATTTGTTGTGTCGTGATTTTTGCCGAAACACTCATTTCAGAAAAAAGGATAAAGCACATTTACAGCCGTGCAATTTTGCCTGTTAGCAGACAGTCTCCCAATTATCTTCTGTTTGATTACTTGCCTCTATCAAGGTGAGCGATTAGACCACCGCTCCTGTGAAGCTCTGGAAGTCGTCCTGAAATCGCTGCACTTTGATTTAATCAATCTGCAGGCAGCCCAACTGGAAGAAAATGTGAGTTTTATGAGCAAAAACTTATTTTCCTCATCTTCGTCTTCCAATTCCAATACAGTTTCATATTCAGGCCTCCCTCTGTATCAGATTAGAGGCTATTTTTTTCTTTCCAAAAGAACTTCATAACATACCGTGTCAAATTTGGGGCCTTGCTTTCTTCATTTTTCCCTCCTCTACTTTTTTTTTTCTCTTCCAGGGAGCTTCGTCGTTGCTGGATATGATTTTGTACTATGAATCTACAACCCATCTTGACATTTCTGACAACAGCAGTATGGGAACATCGGGTTGGAGGGCCCTCGCTCATTTGATAAAGCAGGTGGGCTGACGCAGTGGAATAGTAATCTTTACTTGTAGGCTTTCTCCAGGGGATAATGGACATTGTAGAAAGTGAGTTTGTTGCACATTACATGGATTGAAGATGTGGGGCAGAGCAAACAGGATGAGGGAGTACTCCCTGCTGCGTACATAGCATAAAAACACATCATAACACACACATATTGCATTACTGCAGGAACATGGATAGCATTAGCAGGAATAACTGATTAGCTATGAGGTGAGAAACAATTGGTCTAGTTTCAAATGTTACAGCTGACTGACTTTAGCGTCTGTGTGATGAGAGGGGGACAGGAGCAGGGCAAATAATGAAATAAACAACTTTTACTGTGTTCAGACAGAACGCGAAGCAAATTGTAGGAGCGATATCATACAAAGGCGATGCAAATTCAACGGGGCCAGGGACAGGAATGGGATACGGGAGGGTGGGAGATAAAATATTAAAATTTGCGCTATATAAATGTGCTTTATAAACGTAGACGAGAGTAAAAAGGAGAAAGACTTGAGGGAAGTAACAGAAAGAACCAGTTTTCCTGGTGAGCTCTGAGTTCAGTCAGAGGCTGAATTGAACACAAGCACACGGTTGGTACGTCAGTCGGTAGCTAGTTTTAGGCTTAAACTTAAAGTTGGTGATTTGACTGTTAAGCACAAATTGTCCAACAGTCAAAAACACAAGTTGGACAAGGGGAATATTTGCTTTGTATTCTGTCTGAACTAACCTTTAAAGTTTCTCACTTTGTTCTCTTTTTATATTAAGTCAGGCATTGTAATTTGATGCTAACAGGCAAAACTGACATTCAGATCTACATGTTGTAAGTTCAATTAACTAGGTATTATATATTTACTAATTCCTTCAGCCATATATCAAATGTTTGAACCGTATCACATTTCCAAAATCCAGGACTTTCTTTTTTTTTTTTTTTTTTTTTTTCAGCATAGACACCTTTATTCAGAAGTTGACAGACAGGAAACATGGGAGAGAGAGGGGGGTGTGACATGCGGCAAAGGACCTCCGGCCGGGATTCGAACCGGGGTCGGCTGCGTACGTGGCATGCGCTCTCACCACTCGACCACCTGCGCGCCTCCAAATCCAGGACTTTCTTAATGTTGGCCACTGTGTTGCCCTTTAATTATTTCACCAAATGAAAATAAATATTAATACTGGAACTGGGGCTTAAAATGCAATAAAACAAGAAGCATTGCAGCCGAGTGCAATTAGGGCGTCAAACCACCATTTAAAAATATGTTAAAAGCTTATTAGCTGTTGAAATTTATTCTGACTTATTGAGGCTACTACTATTATTAGAGCATAAAATGGTCCGGATAAAAATAGCAGGGTAATACAACAGCTGCTGTGCTGCTACCATGCCAGGCCAGTACTTGACTGCATATAACATGTTTTGTTTGTTTTTGTTTTCACTCTTTTTTTTTTGTGTTCAGTGCCAGTATAATTAAATTGAATATACTCTGGTCTCTAGCAGCTAGCTTTGCCATATGCATTGAGACTCTGGAACGACCGCTAAAGCAAAAGACATACATAGCAAGGGGTTACATTCCATGAGCTGGCATCAATCGACTACTTGTATGGTTAGTTCTACAGAGTTGCAAAAATCACATTCACCTACCCAAAGACAATGTGATTTGCATTTGGAGCCCATGGCTTGCATCAGCAGCACAGTACAAAAGAAAAGTCAAAGTTAAAAGTCAATGGTATAAGCTTTGGGGTATGACTCCCAAGGTTATCCAACAAATTTACAATATTTTAAATCAGTTTATTTTCAGATTCTGGGTTAATTTTGGATTAATTAAGCAACTATGTAACTATTTGTAGTTCCCAAATGAAACAAGGCAACATTTTTTAATTAGCTACCACTCTAATTCACACCACTGACTGACTTCTTCTACATAGCAACACTGACTACCATCAAACTGATGTCCACACAAACCTATACGATGTCAAACCTACAGGACAGTCCCATATTTATGTGTTAAAGGCGACCTATTATGCTTTTCCTTGTTTTCAGACATACATATAATGTCACATTGTTGGATGTTGATGTTTAAAGTGGTCGACTTGTCATAAAAGGACATAAACTTATGTAGAAGTAATCGCTGTGAGGAAAAAGCACTGGCTTCAGACCTCTCTGAACACTCAGTTTCCAACAGCTTTTTCTTCTTTCAGCCCAAGCTGACATCAGCTCGTGGTGGATTTCTTCATATGAACATCTGCTCCATGCACAGCTCACAAGTTCACTGCTCCGCTAACATTATGGTGTATTTCCATTGTTATGGGGGTTGTCGAGGAAGCAGAGCAAAGTTAAATAAGTTGTTCATCTGATGGAGGCTGGTCGTCTGCAGCTCTTCATCAAACATCGTCATCATTGTGACTGTTTCTTCTTGTGCTATTCCTCCCTGCATTATTTCTAACCGATCTGTTGAACAAATATCTCCAAGTTGTTGTCTCAACTGTTTTTTAGTGCTGCTAACGGAACACCACTATATCAATGAGGAACACGTTTCACTTTTTATAGATTCTTTTCATTAAAAACCTACTTTTTTAGTAATTTAAAAGCTTTTTTTGAAGCAATAAAGCAGGTAATGTGGGGTTTGCATCTGCGGTAACTTTACACAACTCTGATTTATAAACCCGGCCAATCAGAACATATTGAGCACATCAGGAGTGTGGCCTTGAAGAGACAGTAGGTCAAATGGACTTTAAAGAGACACAGTGTATCCTGAGGTTCCCATAAAGGGCCTGTATGAAATAAATAGAGTTTTTTTAACTGTCAATCATGCAAAGCTACTGTAGTGGAGTCCAAAAAGCTGGAAATGAGCACAATAGTTCCTCTTTTAGTAAAACAGAGAATAATGTTTAAAGAAAATGGGAAGCATGCTCACAGCACACTCAGAATGAACCAGTGGCTCACTTAGAGAGTGCAGGCCACCAGTTGGGAACCATTGGCCTAAACCTTACAAGGTTTCTGGTGTCCTGTGCTTTTTATGCCCAAAGTTCCACGCCAACTTCCTCCAAATGTGTAGTATCAGGATATCACACTGGATTTCTGGATTGACCTGCAGCATTTGAGATCATCTAGGTTAAAAGCTGTCACATAAGTTATTTAATTGATCTTTATTACTTAAGTCTACTCCTCTAATTCCACCAAACCATGACCAGTGCCATTTTACACTAATCAAACCCCCACATCTCCCACTAACGCTATCCTAAACCCCTATCCAAGATGACCTATATATGCTCCTATCTCTACCACCCCTCCATATCATCCTGCATTCTTCTCTTGTTCTTTCTCTATTTTTGGGCAGATCAGACATTCTGACCTGTCTTTGTCCTCTTTGTACATTTTTCTGTTTGTTTCAGAGTGTGCGTCTATCAAGCCTGGATGTGTGTAATGTGCCCGTGGTGGACTATCCGGCCCAGTCTCTAGCTAAAGCTCTGCTGACCAGCCGGCTCACAGTGCTGCACCTTCACAATGCCCAGCTCAGTGGCATGCCACTATACACACTGAGTATGACGTACACACACACACACACACACACACACACACACACACAAACACACACACACACACACACACACACACACACACACACACTCAGTACTCACACTACATTGTGTTTGGGGTGTGTTAATGTGTGTGTGTGTCCTGTGGCCAGCAGGACCAGATTTTGACCTGTGACCTTCTCTGCAGGCCTGGACCAGGATTAGAGGCCTAATCTCTTACCTGTCACTTTACACACCGCTGCACACATCTATAAAGGCTCTGGCAGCCAGGACACACACACACACATACACACACATTTTGGAGGAACGTATTGTCTCTTGAACAAAGATATCACCTGAGATATGCACACTTATGATCTCTACACAATCACACACTTGTTAAACTGACTTGTATATACTTCTAGAAATGTGCACATTGAGCCCAATTTGGACAGGATCTATTTTTTTAGGGGAGTTGGAGTGATTTTAACATCATCTGCCCTGGTCACTGAGATTAATCCAGTCTGGAGCATGTATGTGGGTAATTGTTCAGCCCTAATCTAGTAATAATTACAGCTGTAATAACCTACTATTTTTCAGTGAACTCACTGGTCCTCCTGTAATCACCACCCAGACTGATGTCTTATAAAGTGGATCTTTTTGCTGGAAGAGCTGCTTGCCCTGCCTTGTCTAGTCTGATAGGTGGAACACATTAACACCAACGTACAAGCCTTTTTGGGAACCAATATGATGACAGAAAAAACCCCACCAGGACAGCTGGAGACCCTATAAAAACTCTTAAAGTGCACAGTTGTAATGTAAGCCACAGATACTGCTCTGTTTTGCTCTGCCGATGTATGTTTACATTTTAGCAAATTGGCTCCATTAAAAATATAAATTATACAAATTATTACAAATTATCTATAGAATTATCTATCCAGATGTCACTGGATTAGTTTCATAATGAAGAAAATGTGATGATTCTCAGACTCAAGTTCAGAAGCTTCTATTTTAGGTTTATTGGCAATAGACATTAGATATGATGATATCCTCTGGAAGCTTAAGTCACACTGAATGATATAAATATGTATTTCATATCTGTGTGTTCAGATTTGAGAGTTATGACTCTTCTTCACCTCACACAGAATCTTTGACTCACGTTCAACTCTCCGGCGCCCCCCTGAGACGGATTTTGCCTTTCTCCTGAGCTTGTTTTTTTACCCACAAAGTATTCAAGTGTCATTTGAAATGTTCAAAATAAGAAAATGCCGCAATGTCCATCCTCTCTGAACTTCATTGATTGGCTGCTGTTGTATTTCTCAGCAGTATCTGTGGTGATGGAGATGTACCATTACAGTACTGGATGAGTACACACACATATAAATGTATTCACCACTGGAGAACACAACACTCAGAGGGGGGTTGAGTGGTGTTCATGGCTGGACTTACACACACACACACACACATAGGCATGTGCAACAGGGTTAGTTCACATTAGGCTTGAGCTAGATGGTGATTTAGCTAAAAAAATACATTCAATACGACAATTACTTCAGAAAATAATCATTTCCTTTTACTTTCTTATTACATAACCTAGTGAGGATCCTAATAAAGGCTTTTTCTAATTCCTCTACATGATCAAATGTACTAGTGAAACAATCTTTGTCTGCTTCTGACTTTTCTCTGGGACAAAAAGAAAGCAGTGAACACGAGCCTCGCATCCCCTCTCAGCTGGGAACAGAGAAAGACCCAAATGGACGCAGTATGCTGCCCACTCTTCCCGACAGCAACTTGCTCCTCCAACATCTTCACTCGCTTCCTGGATCTCTTTGATATTTTAGGGTCTCACAACCCCTCCTCCTCCCACGCTCATGCCTCACCCCACCCCACCCCGAGCTCTCTGCCTTTCCAGAGCCTGCCACCACCTCCCTTTCCGTCCCGGCGGGGGGTTCCCTGTAGGGGTTCCCAGCTGAGGATCATTGCCTTCGATCGGAGGGGCCTCTGATTGCAGGATTGGGCGCTCGCGGTGGAGTCGACCGGATCAATCCTACCGATTCCACCATTTGGTTCCCACTGTGCCTGATGACAATGTTGGCATTCCACATGCAGCCCAACAGGCTTGATCAAATCTGCAGCATCGATCTGGATGCAAGGGCAGTGAGGGCCCAGGCAACACCAACACATAGTACAGTACATATTACACAAACACACAAGGGATGCCCACACCACACACTTTACCATTACACATAAATACAAGCAATAAGAAATCTATGATAAAGCTCTGTAATGAAAAGATCCTAACAACAGCGTATACTCTGACGTTTTTTTAAAGAGGGTCTTCAAATTTGGCAAGTGTTTCGTAAGGTCTCCTGTGCTGAGGAGTCACAACTCTGTCTCCAACAATGGCTTGTTCGTGTTAGAAAGGCAAAGGAGTGTCACTTGATCTTTACTGGAGTAATTGCAGGAGGCGGCAATTCCTGCTGCGCTCTCATTTTCATGCTCAGATTCACTCACCATCAATCAGTCTATCACAGTTACAACCCGGAGGATCGATGTTGTTCTGAGGACGTACAAGCACAATGGACCATATATCTAATGTCAGTTTGAGAACATCTATGTGTCTCAATTGGGGTAAAAAAAAAGGTTTGCATCCAAAGTTGAAATAGCACATTTCCTTAGTCCTACTCCTACTGAGGAGGTTGTAGACAGCCATGTGCCTTCTCTGATTGTATCACCTTCCATTATTCTCTCTAGTTCCACCATCCTACATGCAGGTGCCTGTGCCAACCAGTAGGAGGCACTAGACAAGGGCATGGTGCCCAACTGGCTTCCCACGAACAAATACTGCATTATTAAGATCTGTGGAAAAAGTTTAGAATTCAGAATAAGTTCCAAAATTCACTGTTCAGATGTTATAATTCTGTGATTTTAACAGTGTTCTTATTGTCATATGTTTGGTCATTCGAAACTGTGGGTCATGCTAACCAGTGTGGAGTATATCAGGGCAAGTAAAGTGAGACTTGCAAACCTTTCAAAGTAGTTTTACCTAAATTATGTCAAAGGTTTGTCCCTGAGTCCAACTAAAAAAAAAAAAAATTAGCCTCCTGTACTAATAGCGGTAGCTAATAGCGCTATCTTCTAATAACTTTAGGCCTTGTTCCTGATATTCTGAATTGAACATTCTCTTTTGTTGTTACTGATGTTGCTTTTAGTCGGTGCACTGAAGTCAAACCGGGCTCTACAAGAGCTCCACCTTACCAACAACCTGCTGAACAGTTACCAGGATGCCCTGCAGCTAGGTGACATGCTACGTTACAACACCACTTTACGGATGCTGGAGCTTAGCAACAATGCTGTAGCAGATGCTGGTAAAATGCTAATCTTTGTTATAGAACAAACATGCTTACTTATTCAAAGCTGTGCGGTGCAAATGTATGCAGTGATGAGTGCTGAATGATGCAGGGAAAAAAAGAAAGGTTATGAGGTTATAGCTGTATTTTTGTACTTAAAGGTGCAGTGTGTAGAAATTAGCGGCATCTAGTGGAACTGACTTGGAAGACACAGAGTATAAAATTCCTAAGTATGTTTAAATTAGTGTAAAATCCCATGACAATAAGAATCATTGTGTTTTCGTTACCTCACAATGAGCCCTTTATATCTACATATGGACCCCACCATATTTCTACAGTAGTCCAGAGTGGACAAACCAAATACTGACTCTAGAGAGCGTCTTTTGTTTTTCGTTTGTTTTACAGACACCATAGATTCTCCAACACGCTTAGAAGGGGAGGGCTATTCAATTTGTTCCAATCTACAACTTAACCACTAGATGCCCCTAAATTCTACACACTGCACCTTTAAGCTGTTTCTTTATGCTAAGTCTTAATGCTAAGCAAGGGTAACCCCAACATGACTCCAGCTACTTACTTAACACACAGCTATGAAATTGATCGTCAATCTAATCTCACTCAGAAATAATTCATAATTGTCTACATTCAGCCAATAGAAGCACTCCTTTGTTGGGAAATTTTTGGGAAAAATATTGAGGAAATATGTTTGGATGAGTTAATGTTTTTGAAATAAACTTTCTTTTTGGAAACAAAGTGAACAAAGTTTTCAAAGTTCACCACTCTGTTTACCTACCCCTTTAAAGCTCATTAATCAACACATTGTTGGTTTGTTGTGTGATGTACACACACATAAAGATAAAAACACCAATATAGTTAAATGGTATAAAAAATGTTCTCATCTCAGTCACTGAAAGAAAGCAGAGGTGTGTATTTCCACAAAGACGCACTGTTCTTTTCGCTTGAAGTAACAGAGAAGCATTCCTGAACTTCAGTCACATTGTGTTAACAGGAGGTGCAGCTAATGTGTGCAGAGAGTAAAAGTGTGACACATAATCTTGCTAATGATTAGTGATGATACTTATAAGCACATAGCAACCTTCTGTAGTTACTGGAGCTCAAGTCCAAAGTGGCACCGCAGCAACACTCCCACTAAACATCTGTCAGTGCCATTTAGCTTACAAAAAACAAACACGGCCAAGCAATAAAGTTGAACATGTTCTGCTAATTACCATAAATTAATGTTGTTGGGTTTTTTTCATTATTATTATGCAGGTTTGGAGGAGCTGTGTGATGGTCTGAGGTGGCAGACGGCAGGTCTGAGGGTCTTATTACTGAGGAACAACCAGATCACTGCAAAAGGCATGGTCCATCTGGCCAAGGCTCTGGTGAGGATCATAACATCAAATCCTAATAATACCAACAGTCAGCATATAAACATATTCTATTGCTAAAGGAGAGATATTTTCTTTAAAGCAAGTCAAGGGCTTCATTTACAAGTTTTTTTCTACCTTGCCAACGAGCTGATGTCAGTTCATCACACAACCCATAAATGGTTGTCTGTTCTGTAACCTTGGTTGCTAAAGTTGTCGCTAAAGTTCTTCCATGTGTTGTTTGCATTGTCCACTCTCGTATTTCAGATTGGAATCCTCAAACATGTACGGACATATCTGAGAAGTAGATATTTAGACCAAATAACAAGAAAAAGTTAGTTCAATGGTTTGTTAACATTGCCTCCAGAGCCAGCGGAGGTCTTCCGAGGGGCAGGCCATCAGGACCAAGTACTTTCCTTGGAAGTGGGGTATAAAGGAGAGAGGAGCTGTTTCAGGCTTGTTTCAAACAGAAGCAGAAGTGAGGGGCAGAAGAGTCAGTATGAGATAAATAAGGAGTTTTTAAAACTGTAAATCATGCAAAGATATTCCAGTAGAAGCCCTGACTAAACTGATAGACCTGAAAATGTGCATGATATGTCCTCTTCAAGCAGAGATGCCTTCAACATATAGCTGCAAACTGAACATAGTGTCATGATGTTTGTAGTGCTGTATGTCTGCAGTCATTCTCATTGGGATATTCACTTACTTGTAAATCCAGGATAAATTAACCATTAAATGATTCTTTACTCTTAAGATTGGAGGTAGTCACCCTTTACATGGTGTACTGAAGGTACGTGCTCTATTAGAGAGCTGAAGTAAACTGGAACTGGATCCTATGTGTAGAAACATAAATAACTAAAAATCCAGCCTTTCTCAACAGTATGTCATGTTGTTCACTCCATATTTTTACAGGTTTTTTCACTTTTTTGATGAACAGTATTTCCCAAAATTGATACTTATTTCAAAAAAGAGTTCACTCATGGATCGTCCACATAGTCAGACACTGAATGTAGTATGTACAGAGTCCATTTGGAGTATATTAGGGTTCTTCGATTAGTAGTTTGGATCCATGCACAAAGTGCTGGAGCCTGTTTTTCTTCTTCTTCTTCTAGCACTCTAAAAGGTTCAGAAGAAACTGTAAACACTAAATACTATGCTTCAAACTGACTTGTCGTACACTGTGTCATTTGAACACATCCAAAGGTGGAATTGTTTGTTCCTGTTCTGAATGGCCGCACTTGAAGGTGACGTGTGTTTAGTCTATCCAAACACTCTGTCTTTTGTCAGTTTTTGTAGTCATGACATGTTGAATCATAAAAGGGGAATCATGGTGAACGCTCAATGATAATACATTGTCACCTGCAGATTCTCCATTTCCAATCTTTCACTGTGGAGAATTTATCTTATTTTCTCTCTGACCAAGTGAAAAACAACCCAAACTTCATCTGATGCTTTTGTCCAACTGATACCTGCTTTCCTCTACTACTCTACTATTTCGGAAATGAAGAGAGAGAATTCCCCTTCAGAAAAGGTCCCGCCTCCACACGTTTCATTGCACGGTCCTTAATAACATGCATTCCTTCCGCCTGATTGGCAGCATAAACTGCACCTTCCTGTCATGTGAGTGGCGATTGTGGAAGTCAAAAGGCTAGAAATTAAAGGCCTGTCTTTGCGCACACACACATACACACACTTCCCCTGTCTCCTCCAGTGCTACCAAAAGAAGGAACAGTTTGATTAAATAATAGATGTGTGTTAAGGAGGGGTGCTCATGCGGCCTGCCAGTCACAGGGATAAGTAGATGTCCTTGCAGGCCATAATGATGATAATTAGACCCGTAGCTGGTCGTGTCGAATATGATGAGGAGGAGAGCTGTTATTAACCTTTCTGCTTGGTGTATCTGCTTTTCTTCTCTCTGCCCTCCTGGCTTGTTGTCTTGTTGAAGGGCTAAGACAAGGGGGACAGATGTGGGCCAAAATCCACTTGAATTTTGAGTTTTAGAGTCACCTTTCTTTGTTCAAACCACTTACAAAATGAGGTGAATATGTCATGCGGGGCCTCTCATTCTTTCCTATTTTACTTGCCGCCACTGCTTTCTCTTTTCTTTCTTTTTTTTGTTTAAAGCCAGCATGTCATGTGTGAAAGCATACTGTGTTTTTTGGTGCTTTCACACTCCTACCCCCCATCAAACTTCTCACTCCAACCCTCCCGTGGTTTACGTTTGACAGGCTTCAACCATGCTTGACTCTCACACACTCTCAACCACGCAGTCGCCTCTTTAATTGTCTGGTATTATCCCTCGTGCATATCCATTCGAGATGCTCTTCCTCCCTCTCCTCCTCCCCTCTTCACCGGAGAAGCTTCTCGCCACGCGTTGGATGTGGCGGTGCCTCTGTGTGCCGCGACTCAGCAAGGAGGGGGGGGCCCTCTCGAGTGTGTTTGTTGTCACCGCGGTGCAAATTAACTCAGAAGAAGACACTCTGCAGGTCTGTCGGTTGCCTTCCTGGCTTCCTTTTCCGCCCCCGCGCTCCCTCTCTCTTCAGAGCAGTGACCAGAGGAGTTTAACAAGGGTGGCGAGGCGAGGGGGCAACCGAGGAGTGGGTGGCGCGTTCCTCTTCAAGCTGTTGGGCAACACGGGGGCCCCTCGTGCCCCAGACACCCCCAGCTTTATGCGCCAGCTAATCAACCTTCAATGCTAATGTGGCTCTGGAGAGTGGAAACAAAAGTTCTGAGCGTTTAACATGAGAGGAAACATTTTTGAGAAGGAATAATAATCACCGCATAATAATAATGATAATTAAAACTTCTCAGCCTTTCCACACTCACTCGCACAGTGAATGTAGCACACGGCACAGAAGACAGAGGAGACTAAAGATTCAAAAGATTCATTGTCGAGTAAAGATTCAGAAAGTGATTAAAATTCTTCAGTTTTTAAAGATTAATTTTTAGTGGGTTTTTTTGCCTTTATTTGACTGTCTGTTGAGAGAGACAGGAAACACAGGGAGCCATCAGGGTACCCCACATTCTTCAGTTTTTTGGCTAACAAAAGTTCTTGGATCCAGTTTGAATAGTGTTTGGACTCACATAAGAACTGAGATGAAACGATTGAATCAATGTGACCTCAGGATCTCTGTGTTACAGCCAGTGCTGAAGGTCCTGCAGGTCCTGGATTTGGGAGAAAACCTCCTGGGGAACGAGGGGATCCAGGTAATCAGGGAGCCTCTGATGCTGAACTGCTCAGTGCTGCAGCTAGGCCTGGCCCAAGCCAACATCACCTGTGAAGGTACGCCATAAACAGGAGTTATGGTGATTTATAATTGAGATTTAATATTTTATTTTAATTGCTGTGTTTAATATGTATTTAATCTTGCATTCATCTATATTTTGGCCACTGGGGGTCAGTGCAACAACCTGTAAATACAACAATAACCCACAGTATCATTACCTTATAAAGTGAGGGAAACCTTATAGCAAACACTCACTTCACTCACTTATAGCAGACACTAGCTAGTCATGTAACATACTAAGCTAGCCTGCTGACCGTCTAATGTTAAATGTTGTATTTGGTGAAGGTGCCGTGGCATTGGCCGAGTTCCTCGCTGAGAGTCGGCAGATTCAGCAACTGGATGTCCGTCAGAACGAAGTGAAGGTTGGAGGTCTGATGGCCTTGTGTCTGGCACTGAGGATAAACCAGTCTCTTGCTAACCTGGATTTGGACCACATACAGGAGCAGGTAGGAGGCACAGCTGTAATTAGGCTATATAGTTACAGATCTTGATGGTCTCAAATAGAACTCCAGATGATTTTACAAACACGAGCATGTGTTTCTAGGTGTTTCTGGAAGCATATGTTTAAAAGTAAATGGACTGTACTTATAAAGCACTTTTCTAGTCTTTCAACCACTCAAAGCGCTTTTACACTACATGTCACATTCACCCATTCACACACATTCATACACTGATGACAGGAGCTACCACACAGGGTGCCAACCTGCTCATCAAGAGGAAACTAACATTCATACGAACATTCAAACACAGTTGGTGCAGCCAATGGGAGCAATTTGGGGTTAAGTATCTTGCCCAATGTCACATCGACATGTGGACTGGAGGAGCCAAGAATCAAACCAGTGAAGTAGTAGTATAAAACATTTTGTGTCTCTAAAGGGAGCTGTGTGATATCTGTTAAATTGCCTTAAGTGATGTCACTGGAGACAGTGTCAGTTGGGTCTGAGGACAACAAGTTTGAAAATTAATATAACCTGTAGCTGAAGGCTAGCAGCTTCAGGTTAAATTAGCTGCTACTAGCATGACACAGCAGAATCTCTGAACCAAACTGTTGAGTTGTGGGTAATGTAGGTGCCAGGTTTAGACAAGGTTGCTGCACTTATTTAGATTTTTTGACTAACTTTTTGTGTCCCATTGAGAGTCGGACAGCGTTGTAGGATGCAATGCTCAATTTTTTTAATACTCTTTGAGTCCCATCAGCATGTGCTGTTTAACTAATGGTTTGTTTCAGTAGTTCCTGTAGTTCAATAGTCAACAGAATGGTAGTTATCCTCTTCTTAGCTGACTGAGTGAGCCTTTAGTACACGACATGGCTCACAACTCCTAAATATGCTAATTATGCTTGTTCTTACACATGTTCTTACCATCAACTGGATTACTTTAGTGTGTGAAAACATTTCCCCTGTCATATTGACTTATGTTGTATAACAGCAGGATATTGACTTCCATGTTGCCTGGTGTTAACAGTACAGGCTACTGATGGTGCTGTCATAGTAGTGTTTTAGCTGCTCCCAGTGCTTCTATTAAAATGTTCCCTCTGATTAAGAATGAAGGGATGTTGGTTGACTTGAAGATTATGTATCCTCAGCATCTTGTCTTTGGTGATACATGTGGTCACAGATTTGTCACTTGGAAACACTAGTAAGTCATTCCTGTCTCAGTTCATCAGTGATACTTGTTGTTTTTTTTTCTTCCTTTTTCCCTCTCTCTACCTTGCATGGCTGCAGAGGCCCGAGGAAAACGATGCCATAACTTTAATACATGCCCCTGCTGGATTCACAAAATAATTACCCACACTTGCCATCTGTTTGTCATGATTTTATCTCTGCTAACTTATTTGCATATTAAAGCATTAATTAAAATCTCCAAGGAACCGAATGCTTACTTTAAAATTAACTCTGAAGGCGATCCGTGCACAGCCTCCAAAGTTGTTTTATTTTTGTTTGCAGTGGTTTCTCTGTTTGTCTCTGTGTTGTTTACACGATTAAGTCTGATTTTTTTCCTCTTTTTTTTTTAATGAAATGTCTCCTCTGGCTAAAGTCAAGCGGCAAGATGTGCCAGATTTTTTGAAGAAGCAGTTTTTTAAGAGCCATGACGCCTCTGTGAATGTGTGTCATTAAAGCCAAGACTACTTCTTCTTCTTCTCTTTCTGCTTTTCTTTCTTCTTCTTCCTCCTCACTTTGCACACACGCACCGAAGCCTCCATATTGGCGGCTCTGTTTCTTCATGCTCCTCTAAGCCACCGAGAGACATGATTAGCATTTCCACCATTGTTGGGAGTTAGTGTGGCTCGGTATTTTTTAAGGGAATGGTAATAAGGGAATTTTTAAGCTCTGTCAGGTTTTGGAGTCACACAGCTGGGATTTGTCTTGGCGTGGCACATCCAGGTGGGAGGAGTGACGATTGTATTAAAAAGCAAATCTTTCCATCAGAAAACAGCGGGTGGCCAGATCAAGTGTTCTCGCTCAGTCACATTCCCCGGGTCGCCTAAGGAATACGTGAAAATTTCATTCTTGTGAAGGGAAAATAAGTGTGGGTATGAATGTGAGCGAGTGACGAAGGGGGTTAACGGCGAGCACTTTGGAACGTGTTTGACAGAGTCGCCGATATGGAGTTTGTGTGTTCATACATGTGTCTTTTGTATGTGTGTGTGTGTGTGTGTTTTTTTTACACCACAACGCGGGGGGTGATTGAGGATGCGCATATTTAAAAGGCGAGAAAAAGAAGGTGGCGAGAGGGGAGGAAATCTGGGTCCTCTCGTCTTTGTTTACAAGAGTCTGATTTTTCATGTCTGTTGCCACGCTGCTCCATTTGATCACTGGCCTGTTTGCTGTTAATTATTAATTATTTACCCATCTGAAATATTCATGCACCCCTGGCCCTAGTGGAAAGCAGCCTTTTTCCAAGGGGCAAGTTCTCTCTGTAGCCATTGCAAGGTGGAGCTGTTTATACATCCTTATCAGGGGACTCTGTCAACCCAGCTAATGAACTAAACCCCCCCCCCCCCCCCGCCTCTCTGCCCGACACTCTCTTAATCGCGGGGTCGGACGAGAGAGCTTCTGCGTTCTGTTTACCTGTTTGATGCTCCAATATTTGGCTTTGGATTTGGCCGGCGCAGGAGTCCCGTCAGCTGTTCTCCAACAGAGGAGTTCAGTGATAACACCGCAGAGTGTCCTCTCCTGAATGTCACGTGTCAGCAAGGTGTAGCTGTTAGAGAGCGGGTTGTCTCGCTGAGTGATAATTACAGCAGCATGGTGTGTGTATGCGTGTGTGTGAGAGACAACAGGAAGGAGATTCAGCTTGTTTTGGTGGTCCTGTGGAGGGGGACAAGAGGAGAAGTTGTGGTTCTTTGAGAGAAAAGCAAAAGGACAGCAAAGTATTTGAATGTTTAAAGGTTAAAGACAACTTTATTTAGAGTTTGTTAAACCATGTGTTACAAGTATAACAAACGCATGTACACACAACCAATCGTCATCTTAAAATACTCTACTGAACCTTTCAATTTTCAAACAACCAATGGTCACCTTGGATCACAATCAGTATCTACTATATAACACAATCAGTAGGCCTATTTATTATATAACACAATCAGTTGCTGCAGAGCTGGATTAACCCAATCGGGGGCCATGGGGCAAATCTAGAGATGTAGGCCCCTATTGAACCCCCTGTTCCTGTTACCTGTAAGTAACCATCAAGTGTATTACACATGTACCAATCAGTAATCCACTGCAGCTCTGCTCTCATAGTAAAGTTGTTTTTTATATTATATATGTATATATCCCTATGTTAAGTGTTACTGGAGTTTTGACCTCTTCACACTTCTTTCTTCCTCCATGCACCTTGGAAGTAGTTCCCAGAAATCCATTCCGAGCTTTCCTGTTCATCAGTTTGTGCTTATTGGATAAAATATGCATTTATTTAGGAATATGCACCATACAAGAACATCAATTGGAATAATTCAAAACTACAAGCTCTTCTACAAGTCAGGCCCAAACATCTGCCCTAAAGCCCACATCATTTCAGTGTTCATTCATGGTGCATATTCTCAGATAATTTTGCAGTTCATCAAATTACTACAAGCTAATTACCACACAGTGAAGCCCTGGAGTGATTGTCCGCTTTAGTGTCAATGTGACGTTATTCATTTATTTATTCATGAAGGGCTATTACAAAGAAACATAAGAGATGGATATATACAGTAAACCTTTTTATGACTTTGTATTGTATTTGTTGTGTTTTGGGATTTTCAGACATCTAAAGTCATTGACTTGCCTCCTGTCTAAAACACTGTATGTTAATGATTCAACAAACATTATTTGATTTTGCACTAATTACACTGTATTAAAGGGCTAATACACTGTTTTTCAACCCAGGTTTTAGTTTCATGTTGTAAGATGAGACTAGTGTTGTTTAGTTTGAACTCTGCTACAGGTTTTATGACTTGATTTCATTCAATATGAAGTTATATATATTCAACATATCTGCAAACAATCTTCTATAAACTCAAAGTGCTCTTAATGAACATACTGTATCTGGAAAACCTTTTGCACTCTTGGCAAGGTCCATCACTCCACCACATCAGTCCAGACTAAAATATTGTAGTAACTGGTTGGCAATGGAATCAAATTTGGTCCAGATGTTGAAGGTCTCCAGAGGCTGAATTCACAGACATTGGTGTTCTGACCTCTCCTTTAGTGCCACCAATCAGCGTTTTTCAATTATTCCAGGATTTATCTTGGCATCTACGAGAAGGATTGGCACAAAACTTTGTATACACACATTCATGGTTTTCCCAGAATGTCTGACTGTTCGCTTCGTGCCACCAGCAGGTTGACATTTTGGGTTCTGGTGATGAAATGTCTCAACATATGTAGCAAAGCTTACGAGCTACGCCGCACGCTCCCAGCCTTCCACTCGTAGGCTCCGCATCTACCTTCCCAAGAGGGGGGAAGTTAGTATTGTCACTTCGTCACTCCCTGCTGTGCTGAGCAGAACTTCAGAGGTTACTATCAGCCCTTCCAAGCATTGTTTCGGTGATGTAATGCTCACATAAAGATTGTAGAGTTTTGAATGGCTGTAACGAAACATGGAAATCTGCTCGGCTGTGGTCGGCCTTTATTTTACCCAACAGTGTCAACACCTCGGTTGAGTTTCCTGGTTTTTCGGAGAGTGACATCTGAGGGAAGATACATGTGCTGGTACGGGTCTGTGGAGAGATCGCTGTGGGAACGTACAGCGCAAAGGGCGCCGTTTGAAGGTTCGTGGATTCTTATTTTAGGAACAGCGTGAAACAAAGAGGTCTCTGGGTATGTTCTCAGGCACCCTTCCTGTCACGGTCAGTCCCAGCAGGGTGGGTAGGTGACAGGACGGCCTGACCATGCATGTAGTCGGCACTCAGGTTTCAGCTCGCATCATGATGACACCGCCACTCTGGGGAATAGAGTACATAAGGCAGACAACAGCAACCAGGCAGAACAAACCTCCACAGCATGCCTCAGAGGGCAGCGGGGGGAACGGCTCGGAGCAGCCGAGGGTGGGGGCGGGTGTTGGGAGACCAAGGTTCACACTGCTACCAGCTCAGCCAGTCACCTACTGGAACCAGACCACAGAGTACAGCTCACATAGTTTAGAGACTGTTTTTAACCAAGTGAATCCCCAAAGAACATCTGGTTTATGATCATTTGACATGAACAAATTCACCTTTGAGGGGACTTTCTATTGAATTAACACTACAGTATATTTATAGACACTCAAAATAGGCTCATTTTGTGATGAGGTGTATCTTTTTGCTCATTAGCAATGCTTGCATACAGTACAAACACCTGGTCAAAATCTATATGTATTATAGTTGAAGCATATTGCAGCCTGACATACAGTACAGCATACAACAATCAATAGCATCCACACTGAAGTAATGTGAAGCACAACAGCTGGATGGTACCATACTTGCATGACCATGGGTGCTCTATTTCTAGAACATCTATATTTTCAATTGCATTAATTGTATTATAACAAATAAAATCCAATATTTAAATTTTAAAGGAGCAGTTCACCAAAAATTCATTTTGAGATGTCTGTCTCCAACTCAATAAAATGAAGGTGAATGGAATGTGAGAATGTATTCAAAGGATTGAAAAGGGTTATTTCCAATTGTATCATTGTCTATTGTTCATATTTTTATTGACACTCTTTCTATTTTTGCTATCCATTCTGCTGCAGTAACCCTGTAAATGTCCCCATCAATGGGACGAATAAAGGATCTTATCTCATCTTATCTCGTCTCATCTTATCTTACATTACTGTGACCTTACTGTAAATTGTCCACTTTGCTGTTTTTGTACTCCAGCCTTGACCCAGGTTTGTAAAACTCTAAATAAAACCAAATCCAGAGGACATGTCTTCATTGTCCTTAGTGGTAGCTGTGGCCATGAATGCTTAATACAGAAGTCTGTACTCTTATATTTATCCATGAAAACCAGGATTCTGTAAAGACACACTGCAGTGTAATTATTGAATGCTCTGAACCTAATAAGTGAAATTCCATTCATCTCCATTATATTTAGGTGGAGGGAAACTGTTTTAGTCTCCTAAAATAACTTTTAGAAACCAAAGTGGACCAGTTTAATGAGTAAATAAAATGTCCCGGTAAAATTAAGTGTCATGTTAAGCATTCCAGACTGTTGTCACTCACATCAAATCACAGCTGGACCTGACACACTAGTAGATATCAGCTTCATATATCAGTCTGCAGCACATTCATATGCAAAGCCACTAAATTCTCCTCATGTCCCTCTTCACTGAAATGCAGCATTACTTGTGCGGAGGGTCGACTTTTTCCTCCTGATACCTCTGAAAGGGACAAAGCTGGATGAATCTTTCCAGCAGACGAGGAGAGGGGAGGGGGGGAGGCTGGGGTTGCTGGTGGGGGAGTGGAGTGGGGGTGGGGGGGGGGCAATCCCCTGTCTCTCCACAAACACAACAACAACAGCAGCAACACACTCCTCGCTGCACTCCTGATGTATTTTCAGGCAAAAACAGGCATATTTGCCAGCTGTGTAATTTACTGCGGCTCTCATTTGCATATTAAAGCCTTAATTAGCCCCTTTGAGCGTGTGTGTGTGTGTGTGTGTTTGTGTGTGAGCGAGGTGGGGTGGGGGGGGGGGTGGGGGGTGTAGTGTAATCACTTGGACGTGTAGTCAGGGGAAGAAAAGGGGGGTGGGATCAGCATTTCGGGGTCTGGATTGGGGCCGGAGGGGAACGGAGCCGCCCCGGTTCCCCCTGTGGACCGGCTGGTTCTGGTAGGGAAACGAGATGCAGCTTCTTTGATGAATAACACTCGACACGTCTACTTGTCATTTTTAATCACTCTCACTCTTCCAAACCAGGAGGTGTGACCTGCACTATCACAGGAAGAAGGGATGTCTGTTTTTTTTTAAATGTTCACAGAGAGTGGAGGTGATGGAAGACTGAAGGTGGGAATAAAGAAACACTACTCAAACTTTTTGTAAAAGTGTTTACATTGTTACAGTGGAACTGGAACTTTTGCATGTCTACAACTTACAACATAGTGTCCCTCACTTTTCCCTTTAAGTAGACTAACTTGTGAAAAAATATACATAATTCTGTGGCAAGCAGCAAGTTAAATTAAAGCACTTTTTTTTTAACACAATGACATAAAATAAGAAATTCTAGATGTTTTCCACATCACTTTATTTACCTGTAATATACTTTTTTTTCAAATAAAATTTAAAATAATGTTCTATGAGTTTTAACACCTAATAAAGTCGGGATACGGTTAGCCTAGCTTGGCATAAAGACTGGAAGCAGGTGAAGACAGCTAGGCTAGCGTTGTCCAAAGTGAAACATAAAGCTACTCACCTCTAAAGCTTAATAATATAACATGCTGTATCTCATTAGTTTAATCCTACCTCTATATATTTAAACTTTAGACAGAGCCAGGCTAGCTGGCTCCACAATGTTTCAGGTTTGTATGCTAAGCTAGGCTAACCACATCCTAACTCACTTAAATATGACTACCAACACCTCTTTTTTAATTTTCAAAATGTTGAACTACTTCTACAAAACGGAGCTGTGTCCAAATGTTGGAGTGTACTTGACTAAGGTACCAGATAGTTAAACCAGTTACCTGCATGGAATTTGGCTATTATCAGGGTATGTGAATGAGTGAATATGAAACAAATGATATAGTGCTTTACATTTTATATTTACCATTTTCTGCTGGCTTTTGCTGGGCAGAGGAGGTTGTAAAATATAAAGCAATCCAATGCAACAAAAAACTTTTAGTATTCATTCTTCTATTGTTTTATATATTAAATTAGATTCTACTGTTGTTCCTGTTATTTTGTCCAACCCCTGTGTGCCTCTAGGGAAGCTCTTTAGAGCTACATATCCAAAGTGTTAATGAGCTGTGCTAGGTGTAGACTGACACACTGGTTTGGCACTCATGTTTTAATTAAAGGACAGGTTGACAATTTTCTTGTTGTCTCCAGACAACAGTCAAATGAAAAATAAAACCACATTTTTTTGCTGTAATCTTTCTTCCTGTTCATACTGACCATTAGAAGATCCCTTCTTAATGCACTTACAATGAAAGTGATGGAGGACTAAATCCACAGTCCTCCTACTGTGCAAAAAATGTATTTAAATATTGATCTGAAGCTAATATGAAGCTTCAGCCGTCCATATGAGTCAAATCAAGTAGATATGTTTCAGCGTTAGTCTTTTTAGTGCCAAAGTCCCTCTTTTTGTTACTATACTTCCACCACAGCTTAACAGGGAAACACTACAGTAAGAGGGAATTTAATGCTAAAAAGACTGTAAATGTGTCAGATATCACTTGATATGACTAACTCACACTGCTGAAGCCTCATATAAGCTTCACATCTACTTTTAAATGACTGTGTGGACACACTATGGATTTTATCCTCCATCACTTCCATTGAAAGCACATTTGAAGGAGATCTTTTAGTAGTCAGTATTAACAGGAGGAATGATTACAACGAGGAAAATGTCTTGTGGTTTAGCTATTCTGATAGTTTGGAGATTCTGTCTTTTAGCATAGTACAATAGAGGTGAATTTCACGATGAGCAGACAAAAAAACAAATATATACAGGGTCAACGCAAGACAGACATGTCCAAACCACAAAGGACAAGACAACTCAACAGAGATTGAACAGAAAACTGAACTTAAATACATGAGGGATAATTACAAATGAGACACAGGTGAGTTGAAACAAGACACAGGTGAGAATTTCCAAATAAAACAGGAACTAAAAAAACAAAACATATTGTCCTGGCAAGATGAGATACAGATTTCAGTGTGAACAATTTTCTTTAAATTTCAGTCTCTATAGGGAGTTCCAGAAATCCCACAGATGTAAAACCTGGACAAATAAAATCAAAAATGTCTGTATGTTAAGATAAAATAAGAAATAGTCGTCGTCTTCACAATGAATATGTTTGAATAATACAGTTTTTTCTCTGCTCCATACATAGAGTGAACCCAGCACACACAGGCCTATAATATTCCAAACATACTCTTTCATCGGTGAAAGTTGCTTTATCGAAACTTTATTCACTCCGCAGCTTTGTTGACACACACAAGCCAGCAAGATTCAAAAAATGTTTGAGGAGCCACGAGGTCGTTTTATGCAGAGGGAGGCTTTTCTCAGTGGTCATAGCCCAGTAAGTCCACATTCCTCATTCAGACACGCACGATGCTCGCTCAAACAAACTTTGCATAATGACCAAAACACTGGAAGTTCTGCAATTGATATGGGCCTCCTCTGCATAAGAGGGGGCATATGTATATAAACCCCCGCATAAGTGGGGTATCGGATCGCATCGCCTTTTCAACGGGCATGTCCTGAGGCTCCACGCTCAAACAGTCACCCATCAGCAGCTGGCAGCCTCTCATCTGACTACCATGAAGCCCCATGCGTGTCTATCTCTCTCGCTCCCTTCATCCACAAGCCACATCCCTTTCACTTTTGAATGGCGGGCTGACTGCAGAAATTGCCCCTGTCCACCATGCGCGCTGAATATTTAACTATGAATATGAAATATCTTGGCAAGACTTCAACCACCTTCGAAAAAGTGAGAGCCCCACCAACTCTCTCGTCATACCCTCCCAGTATCCCCTCTTTTTTTGTTTTTTTTTCTTTTGGCGCTCATGAATCGATCATCCCATCCCTGTATGGAGGGATGTCAGGAGAAACTTCCGACACTAAAGCTCTGCGGATGATAAGGTGAGACAACACAGCGCAGGAGTTTTTGGTGGAAAGAGGAGTCTGACAGAGTGATGGAGGAAAACAGAACGGCTGAGGAGTTCTGCTTTGGCGGTTTGCCTGCTTTGCCTCTCCTCTTCGTTCAAGAGCCTCCCTCCATCCACGCTGCCAAACAACATTCCCCCCCTCTCCTTCACCTTCATCCACATACAGGGACATCGGTGCCAATTGGAGATCAATACTGACCCTGTGATGATCGGCACTTAACATGTTCCATCCTGGATACATCAGCAGGAACCAATTTGTTTATGGAGATTTAATTGAGTTAATGTTTAAAAGCAGGGCACTCGCCTGCTTTGGAAACTGGCCCCGTATCAGCTCATTTGGCTTATGCTGCTGTCAACCTCTACACCCCAACCCCCCCTGCTTGGTATGGAAATAAAAGAAGAGCCTAAATAGAGTGAAATGGGTTCGGGCACGTTCGAGGCCACGGTCAAAGCATGCTGTCTGTACTCGGGGCCAGCAGTCCTCACCTGATGGATCCTTAAAGAGGGGAAAGCTTTTATTATATGACAGGGACTTCCAGGATACTTAAACAGTAATGCATTTGTTTGATAGTCATTACATTAAAGGGCTGCAGCATGCAGTCCAGCTTAATCAGATTTTAGACTAAGCTTTGTTCAACAGAGGAAGAATCAGTGTTAGTTCTATTTCAGAAATAGACTTTTTCTTTCTTTCTTCTTCCCTATATTTTGCCATTAATGCCTATAGCACACAACAGAGAGATCAAACAGTAAAAAGTAGTCAAGTTAGGTTAGACAGAATTTATAGAATGTGATAGAATTGTTGCTTTTCTGCAGAGTTGATGCTGGGCAATAAGACAGTCCTACAGCACAATGTGTGGGCCTGCGTATAAAACAATAGGCAGACATTTTTAAATTCATCATATGCAGACAGTTCACACTATCTGTCCACACTTAAGTTCTGCTCCATGACTTGAACCTTTTGGTTCCCCAAAAAGCACAAGTTTTCAGGTTTGAGCCCCTTTTTGTCGCATAAAACTCGGGTTCAGGGTGGATTTTATTAAAATGTATTTGATCAGATTTGATCAGAAAGATAGATTTAGTTATCCTGCTCTCTCTGACTGTTCCAACCATCAACACCCATGCTTAGCATGTATTTTAAGTAAATATGGAATGTCCAAGGGAAGGGAAAGAGACATCAGGGGGTTATTTACTCAGCTTGAGACAAATTACCATCAGGGACCACGTTTTAAATTTTATTCAGCAGGGTATTTACTAAGACCACAAATCCCAGTCAAAGTTCATCTGATTTGCATAAAATGCCACTAAGCAAGAGCTAATGCTGGGCTGTTCTTCACCAGGCATGTCTGGAAAGGACTGGTGCGCAAACAAAAGTGTTGCATTTTTAATACTAGTTGAAAAGAAGATACTTTTGGAACTGCAAGTATGTATTCATCTCGCAAGAGGAACAGGTCCAAGATCAATTGCCAAGATATGGTTACCAGCTTAGAAATGCCATAAATTGCTGACCACAGTGGAAACCCTGCTATGAACTGCAGGCCTTAGGTCATCTTCAGACCACATATCTGAACAGTTTTGATGCAGCAAGTCGAAAAAGATGTTTATTTGTCCTGAATTTGATGTGTTACAGCATGAAAAATATAGTAACCCTGATGTATTGTTGGGAGGCCAAACTGAAAGCCTCTATGTCAGTCTGGTGTCAGTGTTCCACCTCCCATCCTCTGGTCCTGTCTCGCATGTCCCTCAACCTCTATCCTTGCACCATCCTCCACTGTCCCATCGCCCCCCCCAACAAGTCTGGTCCGGGCACCATGGTGGGGAGGTAATTGGATTTGTTGTCACCTCCACTGGCTGGCAGGCCCGGCCTGTCTGCTCAGCTTAGTGATGAAGACATCAGTATGACAGGAACCCTGGGAGAGGATCAGCTGGTGTCCTGGACGCCACTAATAAAGCTGTGGTCATGCCACGGCCATGCCGCCATGGCTGCAGCCAGCTGTTACCTCTGCCACCTCTCTTTCGGTGCCAGTGCCCATTCCACAGCTTGGGGAGTGACATAGTGAATGAAGAGTGGGCAGCCTTATTAAAGCAGATGCCAGTCCCCCCCCTTCGCTCTGTTGGAGAGGTCACAGAAAGCCTCCACAAACACTCCTCTGTGGTTCCGGGCAATGCTGGCATCAGACACCAGTGTCCGGGCATTCCCCATGATGCACTGTGTCGCTAGGCATCTTATTACTGTAAAGCACTGACAGGAGGCTAGCCAAAGTCAAGGTCTGTAGTTCAGGCTTCACTGCAGTTGTCCCCTGGTTCACCCCATCAGGGTTCATTCACTATCTTGCAAAATATGCAATCTTCAAACAGTAGACTAATTAATGCATTCATGAAAATCTAGTTGATCTTCTTACATATGCTTGTACAGTTTTTGAGAATTAGTCTGGCTAAGATATAGAGTTAGGCAGCAGCTTATATGTGTGTGGGGTAGGGTTAGTCACAATGAAAAGTAGAATCAATTAAAGGTATAAAATAAAAAAAGAAGCAGATAATACATTTAAGACTCCGATTAGGACCACTAGGCACAGATGGAAAAACTGGAAAAAACATTTAGGGAGGTGTTGTTACGCTCTGGTTGTTCAGAACAGCTTCGTTACTCCTTATCATAGATTCTCCAAGTGTGTGTGGAACTCTAATGGATGGGTCATCCAAAAGATACTCCCTCATTTGTTGCTCTGGTGATGGTAGTGATGGTGATGATGGTGGATGGCGCTCTGTAACACATGGCTCCAAAATCTCCCATAGGTGTTCAATCCGGTTTAGATCCAGGACCTCATTTATTTATTTTAATTTCAAGAAAAACAGTCAGCCAGAGTTTGAAAATGACAACTGTATATATACACTGATGTAAATCTACAGTATCACAGTCTAGTACTGTATGAACAGCGCCTCTGTTAACCTGTGAGACATGAACAACCTGTATGTTGTACACATCAAAGATGGTGACAGCTGTAGCACCACAAAGCTAAACACATGATAACTAAAAATGCACATAGTAAATGAGACTCAAATATCATTGACAGAAACAAAAGCATCTTTATTTTTTTGGTGACTTAAAGTATGAACTATAAAATGAACAGTGCTATTGGATGACATAAATAAAGCTTGTCTTAAGTCTGTTGTATGTTCATATACAGTATATTACAGTTCTATGACTCTTTCTTTACATTAAAATGAGCCAATAACCATCTATCACATTATAGGATATTTATGGCTAACAAAGTGGATTCATTCTTGGGTAAGAATACACTACAGTAAATATGCTGGACTTGCTCCTGTTCTCCCAACATCCAAGCAGTGAGCTGTGATGCAAGTCATTCACATTCCTTGCCTCATCTTCACCTGTCTCTGCAGTCTGTGCCACCTATCAAAACAGCCCAAATATCAATCCACTGAAAAAAAAAAAAAGGAATACAAAAGAAAACAACTTCAAGCATTCAGTAAAAAAAACTCTAATGGCCAACATGGGAATGGAAATGAAGGAAATCGACAGAATATGAAAGCCGGACGAGCGCTGCATAAGCAATGCATGTGCCCTTAAGGAAACAATGAGTGTAGAGTGTCTGTCATTATTTCTTTATTTGCTGCAAGTATTACTTTTGTCTGTGCTATGAAAATATATATGATTAATAAATAGGATTTCACTTTTCATAAAGCCAGTGAAAGGCTGCTGTCCATTTGATGTCATCGCTGGTTTATTAGATGCTCTGTGGTGAGACTACAGCCCCAAGAAGTATAGAAACAGAAAGAAGGGGTCCACTAAATAGACCCTTCTCAAATTCTACTTTACATGAAATCATACACACTGCTATTTTAACTTTCTTTCTACCAGTTCATGAGGAAACCCATCGAGACAGGTGGCGTGTTGGTTATTAGCAGTGATTAAGATGCTTTCTGACAGATGACCTGGCACGACTAAGGCGTAGGTGACCCACATTCTCTACACACACCTCGCCGACACGGTAACCTCGGAGAGGGGTGATGGTTGTCACCTTCAGCATATCCGTACATATGGCCGCTGACGGCAGCTTCAGACGGAAGCTGCTGGAATGATTCTTTCACACGGGCTGCCTTCCTTTCTCCTCTGCCTGTCCTATTTAACTTTAAATACACTGTATACATACAAACTCTTATTATATACTGTAACATACACACATAAACAACAAGTTATTTGTATGTATTCACTAATGACTTGACTCAGATAATTGATGCATGCCGATCAACGACTTCCGTTAGCTGATACAACAGATAAGCTAACGGAAGATCCTCCTCTCTGTCCTAACAAAAAGCAGAAAGCCAACCCTTACTTACCATCTTCCATATTCCGATTTTTTGGGTAGAATTAACGCAGCAGTAGAAGGTCGGCACTCTTGTTCTACGCCTTTTTAAATTGTCTGTAATTTTGCCATTTCCGTAGACAATACAGAGAAACGGCTACGCAATTGGCATAAGTTTGTCCTCGGGGAGTCTATTTGGGAAATGTCACCAACTTCAAGACTTTTAAACTGAGCTCTCAGTTGCATATGTAGCGTACATCCCATACACACGACTTTTTTCGTACTATTGTAGAATATTTTAGGGTTTTATATATTGGAGATATTTACACACTCAGCATTTGGACACTCAAATAAAATGGTTGAGGGTAAATGTAGTCGCTTTCTAGTAAATAGAGTGATTTCGGACACAGCCATTGGCGTGGTGACATTAAGGAATGTTGAGAAAACCTGAAAAAGAGATGGAAGTCCAACAGTTTGGGAAGTGACGGTGTAGGTGTGACCAATAGGGGGAGCCTCGTACATCCTCTAATACATTTGAAACAGAAATCGAAAAGAAGGGAGGAAGCAGATGACAAGTGTGCTTACATTTTTTTTTTGCACTCTTTTCATTTTTAATATGTGATAAAATGTGTTAAATTATGTTGTTTTCTTATTGCGTGGTTTTGTTGTCTTTGCAAATTTCCAGCTCCAGATTTTAAGAGTAAAATTTAAAGAAAGAAATTTGTCAAGTCCAAGTTTCTTTCTTCCAATCTAACTAAATTCAAAAAAAAAGAAGAAGGTGAACATCAAAAACATCCAATAAAAAAAGAAAAAAAAGAGTGAAGTGTAATCTCTTGTAACCAGAACAACCCAACAGAGTAGTTTCACCTGTGTTGATTTAGGGGTTGGAATAAAGTTATAAGTGTGAAGATCAATTAAGCAGAATTAAGACGGAGCTGGCTTGGGAGAGCATGGCCGGAGGTCTCTGCGGTGGTCTCTCCAGATAATCAGCAGCCGCTGGGCCCTCCTGTAATCATATGGAGGAGTGTTAGCTTTCACACACCGCCGCTAAAGAGAGGGATTAGAAAGTCACACAGCCTGATAAATACAGGGAAGGATGGAGAGAAGATAGAGAGGCAGACAGAGGGAGGTGCGTATGCTGGTAGGTGGGGCAGTGTGAGGTCAGACAGTAGCTGAGAGCTGCTAGAGAAACTTTACTGTGTTGCACCTGAGTCTGAAAATAACACATATTACTTGTAGTTAGTATAAATGATTGGATTTGATTGCAGAAGCAGACATTGTTACACAGTATGAACATTCCTGTGCATGCAGAGATCACAATTACATTAGATGAGATAGATTTTGTGATTCTAACAGACGATTGGGTATCATTTATACACATTTTATTCAACAATTTGGTGAGATGTACAAAGCTGGATTAACTGAGAGAAGTCTGCACCTGCTTCATGGTCCTAAATAAGAGTTCCATTCAGTGTTTGGACCAGTTTCCCAATCTGGACTGTTTTCTGGTCAGATCTGGTTAAAAAAAAAAAAAAAAAAAAAAAAGTTTATTAATTGGGGGGCTTTTGAAGACCTCCACCCCAGACAGTTACGGTACCCAAAAGCCTAAGATTCACTGTTTATATGGATTGTTGTAATTTAATAAAGTGCAAATGTGTTTGTGAATACGCACCACTAAATTATAACATCATCCAAAAATGATTATTATATCTTCATTATTTCAGTTACATATTACATTCACATGGAGTTTATTCTATTTTATTCTATGTAAATCTGAGGTGTATCCTCACTTTAAAGGGCCATTTAGTTGCTATTCTGGAGCTTTTGATCATAACTCAACTTCATCAGCAAAGTGAGTTGCTTATCTTTCATAAATGTGTAGATGTTCTAATATGTTCTATTTTTTCTGATCATATTTAGGACTTCTCGTCCAATTTTTTTGGACACTTAAAGAGGCCCTTCATGTCCTCCTAACAATGCTCTTTATGAATGTGCTTTATAGATAATACAGGCACTCTCACTCTTTATGAACATGAACATCCTTTTAATTATGACTATCTCAAATCATGACTTTTATCCAGGCCTATTCATTTTAGATTGCTATTTACACATCCTGAATCTTTATCTTCTATAACAACTATATGCAAACTACATCTGCTGATGAAGATCACGTGATACAATTGAAAGGTCTGGAACAGTTACTAGAATGGAGGTTGAAGTGAGATTATTTTGCCAGTTATGGAAATTGAGTGGTGGTGGTGGTAGAGGGTTATAGTGATTCTCGCCCCATAGTCCCCCAAAATATTTGAATCCAGCCACGAATACAACTGGAACTTTTATGACTTTTATCATTAAGAGACAACTCAACAGCAAAATACAATAGAAATTGATTTTCTTCTTTCTTCAAACATAAATATTCCTCACAGCAGTCAGCCACAGCCTCACCTGTAAATCTGACTGTGTCACATCAAAGAGACTGAAGAATACGTTTGTAGTTTGTGCCACTTTTTTTTTTAGAAATGATCATGGAGTTAAAAAATAAGCTGAATTAAATCACTTTAAATGGAATTAGATTCACTGACCAGAGTATGTTTCATTCATCTATAATTCAGCATTTCCTCTGATGTCACATTTACAGTCATAGCTGTTATATATATTTTAGGTTGAGTCTTGATTCATTTGGTCCTGAACTCTATAGTCTGCACACTGATCCACAACCTCCAGCCATTAGTTGGAGTAACATCCAGCAGCTGGTGTCACCGCAGGGAGCACCACTGTGATCAGTGAATATCTGTCAAATTCATACACCGATCCACATTCAAAATAAATATCTGTATTACTCAATAAGAAGCTCCTAATTTTTCACTTTCTGTGTTAGCGCGCCGCTCACAAACAAGGCGACAAATCAAGCCGCTGTGGATACATTTTAAATGCTAGACTGCTTTAAGCTATTCCCTCAACATCCACAGATAAAGTTATGTATAAAGCCATCAACGTAGAAAACGGAACAATTTACCAAAAGACAAAATACACACACACATCATACACACACACATAAAAAAAAAATAAGCCTGATATGGTAATAAGAAGACTGATACCTCCAATAAGATCTACTCAAATACACTGTCAGTAGTAGATTTGCTGTGATGCATACAGGGTCAGAGAATATTTGATGTTTTATTCACACAGCCTTTTTCTTTTTTTTATTATTATTATTATTATTAAACGACGTCTCATATTCAGCCTCTTGTTTTCATCCCTTGTATTTTGACTGTATTTTTGTCGTCATCTCTGTGTGTAATTATCAAATCATAACTCCCCAAATATGTTGATGTTGTAATTACTTTTAAAAATAAAAAATAAAAAAAGAAGAGAGACACCAGTGAACCCAGATAACATTAACGTTAAAGCACCTCCGCCCCCCCCCCCCTTTTAAAACAGCAGCCATCATGTTCATAATTGTTGTAATGAATACTTATGAATACTCATTTTTTAGCATTTTTAACAAAGTTATAAAGTGACTTAAAAAACGACGAGAAGGTAATAACGAAAGTGTCGGTTTTCATATCAAGAAAATTGAAAGCCGTTTATCTTTATTTGCACAACAATCAAATTTTTTAAAAAAGGAAGAAAAAAAAAAAGAAGAAATCTATTTAGTGGTATTGAGAGTGCAGTAATGTGTTTATCTCTTATTTAAAGATCACCCAGCTGGATTAATTCTAATGGATGTGATTTCTCTTTTTGTCTGTCGTACCCCCTGCATTGTCAAAACTTCACAGTCAAACGCCTTAAATACAACAACATAGCTTTGTTTCTCACTGATGAACATGAAAAACATATTCTCTCATCTCACACACACACACACACACACACACGCAGGCAGATGATGATGGGGTTGCAGATATTCGGTATACAACAGTGACATCTTCAGTCGGAGTGATGGAAGGCTGCAGAGAGAGAGAGAGAGGAGAGGAGAGGAGAGGACGAGGAAGAGAAGGAACAATAATTACAGCCATTTATAGAAAGAAAAACAGACTCTCTAAATATGTTCAAAGTGCATTCATTAACATTTACTCAGCGTTATTCTACTTCCTCTAAATAACAGAGCCATCCCTTTGTTTCTCCTACTCCACGCGCCGTTCATTGACGTAGCAGAGCAGCTGATTGACTTAACGCTGTTATGTACAGTCTGTCAGAATGGGTGGAGGATTTAATTCAAAGTATTTAACAAACACCCAACTGGGAGATTTACACACCTAACAGGGTCAAACTGGGATTCTCTGCTTGTAAGGGAAATGTAAGTGCAGCTTCCACACAGAGCAGGATGATAAACATCAATACTTTACTGGTGCTGAGCCAACTATCCAAAACTGTCAGCTGGGTGTCAGATTCGTAGCGTTGTTCGTTTTCTACTTTAATCAGATTTTTTTATTGATTTAAATTATAACTGCAAAGAGAAAAAAAAAAGAAGGTGGATGGTGAGCACATCCAACTGCAGATGAGCAGAGGTGCAGGACAGATGCATTATGGGAAAATAGTCGAAAAATTTAATGATCCAATACTATGACTCCGATACTGTAAAAAATACACAACGAAAAATGCAACTCAAAATATAAACATAAAAAGAAAGATTTATCATACACACACACTCATCAAAACATTCACACACACAGTTCACATTCACATCATTATCAACATATGCTTAAAGGAAAGTTAAAAATGAGATGAACCATAATAACTATCACATATATACAGATATATTATATTATACTAATATTTTATATATTATACATATATAAATAGCACATAAAGTTCCACCACTGTGTCACCTCATGGCTTCAATAGGTCATCTAGTGTCTACTTTATATCTGCTGTGAAGGCTACAGCTGTGTCACATCATGTCTAAAATGAAAGTAGAGCTGTTATATATTCATATAGTCAGATTTTCCTTCACATACATATGAATGAAAGTTGGAATATTGTCGGACTACTTCTCTTCTTCCTTTAAGTCGTGATGTTGAAAAAAACAAAGGTTTAGTAGAAAACTAAACTACTAAACTACTATTCCTGACAGTAAGGTTTGAGAAGAGTGTTATTTTGGTGTGTGTAGTAAAACTTGGTACAGTATGTGCAGAGGAGGGTCAAAGGTCAAAGGTCAGGACTGAAAAATCCTGCAGACAACATAGACCTTCTTATCCTAGATTTGATTAAATGTAGGTGCATCCACTCTGTTTTACACTATATAATTATCAAGCACATTCACCACTAAATAAACAGTTCATAAATCATTCATAACACATTATATCTTTATTAATGATCCATTCATCAATTTCTGCTTCATAACATAATAGACTTATAATCATACTTATAATTCAAATGTTTTGGAGTGTTTACAGTGCATGCTACATACACTGTAAACAGCCATGGTTTGAGTCCAGCAATGGGCCTTTATTGCATGTCATACCCCTGTCTCTCTCTCCCCTTGTTTCCTGTCGGCCTCTCTGCCACTAACTGTCCAAAAAGGTAAAAAAGCCCCAAAATAATATAATACATGATATATATTTTAAAAAGTTTTAAATGAATTGCTGTAAATGAATTTGCATAATAAGGTTGATAAATGCTTTATACCATGCTGTTTGGATGTATTGATGTATGTAATGTAATACAGTGTTTATAAAGTGTGTATACAGCATTTATAGACGCTTACCTCAGAGAGACTGGACACCACACTATATACATACATACATACAGTCCAGCTTTTTAATGTCACTGTAGGAACAAAATGCAAAACTTAACCTCCCAAAAATTGAAATGAGTTCAACTGATTTTTTTTGGTAGAATTTGATTTTAAAATGAAGATATGTGCAAATAAATAAAAATACATTGCATCATCAGTGTATATCTCTGAATTAAAGGACAGAAAACTAAAAAATAAACTGTAAAAAAAACAACAATATTTAACAAGTATATATATATATAATATTCTGTAAATTAAAAAGATGATTTCTGGGAAAACAGACAGACAAATCATCTAATTCATTCTAAATGTGTCATATATGAGTGTGTGTGTGAGTGTGTGTGTGTGTGTGTGTGTGTGTGTGTGCGCGTGTGACAGCGTTCCGAGCCGCGACTGGAATCCATAACTTACACACACTCACACCTCCGAATTTTTTAAAAACACTCGCATTGTTGATCAGCCTCAACAATGTGACTTTTAAAAAGCACAATAAGCCACTCACATAATACTTGAAACTGGCATCTGAGATATCATTTACATATATTAGCATATAAAGTAATTGGCACAGATGCCAAGGAAGCAGCCGCAAACAGATTAATTGTCATCGAGCAGTCGTGGTGACATAGTTAAAAATGAGCTCCTTTTAAGGCGCCAATTATCAGAGAATTTCCAAAGTAACCTTTTTTCATCAGCGATTCCCTTCCCCACTGTTGTTGTCTCACACACACTCACACACACACACACACACACACACACACACACACACACACACACACACACACACACACACACACACACACACACACACACACACACACACACACACACACTCACACACACACACATGCACAGACTGGAGGACAGACACGTAATATGCATAGTATCAGCATCCTAAATGTATAAATATTGTAAATAGCTGTCTGTCGTCTTTCAACTTTGCGCCTTTGAAATCAGGCCGCTCCGCATCCCCGCTCTGAAAAAAAAACACCAAAAAAAAAAAAAAAACAGCACATGTGCCTTTTGTTTAGCCCGAGACGAGAACAAACGGCGAATTCTCTCACACGGGCACGCGCGCGCACACACTCATTGTGAGAATCCCGTAATGAATTTTCACAGATAGAAATAAGAATGCCTCTGCTGGGGCTCCCATATGCTGTTTTCTTCTTTCTTTTTCTTCAGTTTTTAATAAACACGTTTTAATGCTCTCTGAGCCCTGATTTAGGCACAGGTATTGTTCTGCTTTTCTGCATATGTGTGTGTGTGTGTGTGTGTGTGTGTGAGAGTGTGTAAATGTTAAAACTGATCCGCCTCTGAACTTGCACATGTTCGCATTTGACAAAAACATCACCCCCCCCTACCCCTCCTCATCTCTCTATCTCTATATTCCTCTCCTCTTCCTCTTCCTGCTGTATGAGAGGTGCTTTAGCCCTGACCTTTGACCCCCTTCAGTGTACAGGTCAGTGTTGAGTCAGGGTAACAGATTGCACCTCTTTCTCTTTTTACCTCCCTGCTAATAAGAATAATAATAATTAGATAGTGGCTCCATTTGTTTTTCTTTCTTCAGGAATGTGCTGCTAACACATGAGCCAGTTTAAAGCACCTGCACCTCTGAGAGCTTTTTAAAAAAACGCTCGTTCCCCGGCAGCCACCGTGCAGCCATCTTAACTAATGCTGAGACGCAGGCCGCCGTGGAAACAGGCAGAGAGGAGGAGGAGAGGAGGAGAAGGGGGGGTACAAGACTTTCCAACCCCCCCCCCCCCCCTCCCTCCAGATGTGTTCTTATTGTAGAAATGAAGCTTCAGTATGGACTACAACTGCAGAAAATAACTGATCAACACTTTAAAAACACCAGATTTGAAGTTTGGATTCTTCATATCACTTTAAAGGCAAAATCTGTCATTTGAAATGCTTAAAAAGTCTCTAATGTATATTTAAAGTGATTTTAAAGGGTTCCATACTAGCTGCTCTGTCACTGTGTTGCCTCATCATTGATATTCTAACACATGAGGATTCATGTTGTCATGTAGTTTTTGATCTTTATTATATTTATTATATTATTATTTATACTGTACTGTCATGTATATCATATGGTGAGATAGTCATTTAATAAAACTGATTATTTTATTCTATTTCTTTCATGTATTTTTAACATCTGGACAACAGAAGTAAATCAGACTTAAACCAGACTTAAACCAGGCTTTTTGACTAATATATAAATATATACATATATACATATACATATTTTCTCGTCTCATAAACTGACTTTTCACATCAGTTGAAGAAGCTTGAAGTGGTAAAACTATTCAGTATTTTACAAGAAAGATGAAATTGAGATTTTTTCTTATTTTCTACCCCAGTAATCATCATGTGACCCCCTGTGTGGCCCCCAGTGCCCAGATGGTGAACCATTGCTTTAAAGGATGGTTTGCATCTATAATACAACAACATAGTTCTATTCTTACTGTCCAAACTACACGAGAAATTAATTAACTTATCATATACTGAAATCAAACTAGTCACATGTTAAATGATATTATTTAAGATAAGATATAGAAATTAATAAATAAGACACAAATACAATATATATGTGCAATAGGTAGAGGTTTGTGAGATTTGTACATTTCTCTGCAGTTTCAGTATTGGCCTTCAAATATTTCTGTCAGCAATGGTTTAAAATATAATAATAGAAGACACACACACACACACACACACACACACACACACACACACACACACACACACACACACATACACAGCAAACACACACATTAGAATTTTTGACATGGCAGAAAACGGAGGAGAACGTGAAGAAAGATGTAATTGGGTTGTGACTAAAAGGAAAGAGGAGTTCCCCCTGGCACTGAATCTGGAAGCTGGAGTTTGTTTGGAATGACAGGAGGTGTCAAAACGTGTGTGTGTGTGTGTGTGTGTGTGTGTGTGTGTGTGTGTGTGTGTGCTTTTGAGGTCTATGCTGATGTTGCAGAAGCAGCCATTGAGATTGTGTGTTTTTATGCATGCACGCAGGAGTACCTCTGCATTTATACACCTATGCACACACGTACATGCAAATATGTGTTAGTGTGTATGTGTGTGAGCGAGTGCATGTGTGTGTGTGTGTGTGTGTGTTTGTGTGTGCGCTCCCATGTGTGTTTATATTCCTTAATGACTTTATAATTCAGGGCCAGCAGGAACCTGCCTTTATCTCTATTAGTTTAGTAGCCTGGCAAACAAAGAGAGTCTGTGGCCGTGGCACCGAGCCAGAGGAAGACTCAGCCGTAAAAGCACTTGTCCATCTGCGTCTCCTCCTCCTCCCCCTCCTCCTCTCTTATTCCTCCTCTCCGGGTGTGAAATGTTCTCCTCCTGTCTCTCGGTAAAGAAAAAAAAAAAAAAAAGAAAGAGAGAGAGAGAGAGAAAAAAAAGTCTTGATTCCAGGCTCAGCAGTCTGCTTACTCAATCTAGAGGTATTGATTGTTCCACTTGCCGATCAAGTGCAGAGACAATATGTAGTGTGGATTGGGGGGGGAGGAGTGTGTGTTTGTGGAATCGGTAAATTAGTTTTGCTTTGCTGAAAGTCTAGCACCTCTATAAAAGACATTAGGACATGACTTTCCCCTGAGGGCCGTGGTGAGTTTACACATAGAAAATATAATATAAGCAGGGATCAGATGGTAAAGTATTATTAAGAGCAAGTGAATAGACAATAGCAAATGGAGAAAAAAAAAGTGAAATGGATTCTGTAAACAACGTAAGAATGAAAAAGTCTGTATTGTGTGGAATATCCCCCCCCCCCCAAATCATTCAGCCCCTCACCAATGACTTCTATCATGGCCCGGTTATTAAATGTGTGTAAATGAGTGTGAGAGTTTCTTTTTTTAAATTTTGGGAACAGTTGGGGAAGATGATCTTAACTCAATGTCCACTTATTAGCTTTTTTCAAAGTGGGAATGTGTTTAAAAGAGCACAAAAAGCTACTAAGAGGACCTGGAGTCAGTTATTACATGCTGGGGTTCAAAGTTCATTCTTGAACTTGAGAAAATAAAAGTGATTAAACTCTTAGTCTCAAGTGTCTCATTCATAATTATCATCAGCAGCAGATGGAGTTTACCTTGATCCCTGAACACTTTAAGGACTTCTTGTCTATACTGGCTTTAACGTTGAGGCCCGACAGAACACAATAGTGTGAAATGTAAAACTACAAGTTTAGAACAAATGGGAAATCTTGATCTGCACATAGAGATCATACCATAAATGTGATTAAAAGCCCTAGAACAGGTACTAAATTAAACTCATGATGTGATTGGTTCCTCAACAGTTACAGTGTACAATTCTGCTGGCTCACATCTACATTTTACACGGAATCAGCCTTTAGACCCCAGAAACAGCCAAATTTGACAAAATCAAGTTCAAAGCATCAGCCAAACCCAACTCAGCTCAACCAATGAGCTGACACATGGATGTATATTTGTACGAATGTAAACCAACATCAGTGTTTGTCCAGTCATTGCCAACGTGGGCCTTAAGAACCCTCTGATTGGAGGGGTGTGAAAAATAAAATATGAAAAAGAAGTTATGACATTATTTTATATGTTTTTTTCTTGTTAAAATTCAGACCTCTAGGGCCGTTAGCTGTGATAAGAGGTCATAAAAAATCATAAGTCTCTCTGTACTTTCTGACTTCACTTGGGCACTATTTTCAGCAGCGGATGAATCCACATTTTCAGTTCTAGTGACTATATCTGTCAGCAGGACTGTGTGTGTGATTGAGTCAAACTATAGAATATCACCAGACTTACCCTGAAGTGTTACATTAATGATAACACCAGCATGAAATCTGACACGGAGATGGTCATTTTACAAAGCAGCTTCACCTCTGAATCCTTCCACTGGGGAGGGAGGGCAGCTTGTTCCTTTGTGTTTACCTTGTCGGCCTCATTACACGGCATATGCTCCTCGCTGCTACGGCAGCTGCTCGCTATATGTCGACTGTATGGTTGTTTTGTGCCGTAGCACTGCCAAAGTAATCCCATGTGACCGTGGAGACAGTCTGGGGGAAATACTGACATTTAACACTGTGTTCTGCTGGGAAATGGCCACTCACCACTGCACTGCGCCGCACTACATTATAGAGGCAGGAGTGCTGGTAGGAGCTCCTGTTATCAGCTGCCACTGATGCCGTGAAAAGCCAGGTGTCATTAAATTGTGTTTGTGTTTGGGGAGGAGGAGGGAGGGGTTATACTTGTATTAATGATGATGTGAGGGGGGCAAAAGCTGGGCGCATATTATGGGCACTCATCCTTCTCTTGTGCACAAAGAGTGGCTCCCACTAAGTTAACAGTTACATTTCAGTGCAGTGAGGGCCAATGCTAACCCTGACCCTAACCCTAACCCTGACCCTAACCCTAACCCTGACCCTAACCCTAACCCTAACCCTAACCCTGACCCTAACCCTAACCCTAACCCTGACCCTAACCCTAACCCTAACCCTGACCCTAACCCTAACCCACACAAAAATAATGGATAAAAATGATCAAAATTTAGGAAGAAAGTGAAATGAACAAGCGTAAGAAAAAATAAAATAAAGCAGTAGTTTAACTTGATAAATCTTATCAAGCACAAAACTATGAGAATAACATTTTCTTGTAAAAAGTGCCAGATAGTATTAGCTTTTTATAGCTGCTGACTGAGCACATCGTCTTCACAGGTGCTGCATCAATGGACAGATACTTTTCCAATAACACAACTCTCAAACCCCCCAAAACTGGAGGATAAAGGTCAAAATGTAGTGTTGTGTTTAAAGTTAAAGTAAAGCAGTGTAAAGTGAGTGGTTATGTCGCCTGTGTGTTTACGTAGGTTTTGGATGGGGTCATGTGTTATCAGGTGGGGTGGATTTCATTTAGAGATAACAGGTCGGTTCTGGTTCAGAGTCTTGTGGGTTTGAGAGGGTGTAGGTTTGCATAACTGGACCTGCAACAAATATTTATTATAGCTGCTTGTTTTTATAATTTTACAGATTCTTCTTTTTTCTAACTATTGTGTGTGTGTGTGTGTGTGTGTGTGTGTGTGTGTGTGTGTGTGTGTGTGTGTGTGTGTGTGTCTAGGAAAAAGTCCATTTGAGTCCAGGCATGTCACATGACCAGCAAATAGCAAATCCAACTGCACTTCCTGAGCTAAATGCACCTGACGGCTCTGAGCTGTCTCTGGAGGTTTAATGTGGACAAAGACAAATCCAGAATTCCAACAAGCTTAGTTTACTTGTGTGTGTGTCTTTGTGTGTGTGTTTGAGTTGTGATGGTCACCCACTGACATTTACCAGCGTATCTGTGCGTGAGCCGGTAGGACGCGAGTGTATAAATCAGCTGTATCCTGGCTTTGTCTTGTATTGACTCTGTGTGTGTGTGTGTGTGTGTGTGTGTGTGTGTGTGTGTGTGTGTGTGTGTGTGTGTGTGTCACAGATTCATGCGCTCACAAATATACAGCA
The DNA here is from genome assembly GCF_963691925.1 of Scomber scombrus. Classification (NCBI taxonomy): domain Eukaryota; kingdom Metazoa; phylum Chordata; class Actinopteri; order Scombriformes; family Scombridae; genus Scomber; species Scomber scombrus. Next base: position 25,425,225 of record NC_084988.1, read on the forward strand.
GCATTAAAGGTGGAAAGTGTGTTCCTCCTTTGACCCCTCCAGTGTGTATGTATGTGTGTGTGTGTGTGTGTGTGTGTGTGTGAGTGTATTTCTCTCTCTACACACAGCAGTGACTCTGGGAGGCTGATTAGGGTGAAAACATTGAAATATGTGCACACACACTGAAAACGTGCACACACACTGAAAATGTGCACATATACACTGAAACATTTTACACCCCACAACCTTCACACACACAGCAGGATATAGGCTGCTTGTGTGTGTGTGTGTGTGTGTGTATCTGAGTGTGTCCTTTCAAAGATGAAGACACAATTATTACTGATAATTGTAGTTGGCCTTTTAGCCTGTGATCAGTGTGTCATCAGATTGTCTTCCTGTTACGTGGAAATTATTGTACACACACACACACACACACACACACACACACACACACACACACACACACACACACACACACACACACACACACACAAATATCCATACACACACACACACACACACACACAAATAGCATATAACCCCTCTATGTGAAGGTGGTGGTGTGTGTGTGTGTGTGTGTGTGTGTGTGTGTGTGTGTGTGTGTGTCTGTGTGTGTGTGCACATATTTTAATGTTTTATTTTAATGTTTTCACCCTCATCAGCCTCTCATAAGTGGACTCTGGACTCTGACCCCCTAACAACACACATAAACACACACACACACACACACACACACACACACACAGTCGAGCCTCTTCCACCAGCAGAAGGTTGCATTGCTGTTCTCCACATGCCCACCTCTCACCCATCCAACCCCCCCACCACCACCACCACATTCTCCACCTCACCTACCCCCGGTGTTGGCAAAGGCATCTGGGTGTGTGTGTGTGTGTGTGTGTGTGTGTTTGTCAGGCGGGCTGCTGCGTGGTGAGCGTGCCCTCTGTCATTCACGCAGAGCAGCCCTGTCCAACTGTCACTTCCTGACAGGCCGATAATCAATCTCTTTATTAACTGCTCTGCTGCAGACCGCCACCATGGAAGGGAGGAGGGAGGAGAAGGGGGAGGTGAAGAGAAAAGAGGGAGGGAGGAGGAAAAAGAGAGAGCAGGACTCACACTGTAGCTTGGATAGTTGAGATTGTGTTTTATTAAGGAAAAGATTCATTTTAAAGGCAGCAAGCTGGTTTAAAATAATGTGTTGCAGTAAAGTATGATTTGTTATTAATGATGGAAAGGAGACACAGATCTGATGAATCATAAGATGACTAACAATATTATGTTTGTTGTTCATTTTTCAGGCATCAGGCAATGAAACATATCTAAATTAAACAGTTTAAGAAGGAACAATTTCTCACTGGTTCAAACTGCTCATTGTTCACAGACAATACATCTGTAATACAGAGTCACACACTGACATGACTTCATTTTAATAGTAAGGGAAAAAGGTTGGAAATAAAGATGTCAAATGAATACGTAATTCCAACAAGCTCCTAAAAAACTGTGTATATTCAGTGTCTTCAACTTTTCCATAATGTCTTAATATTGTTATTGTGCATTTGTGATCACAGTTGATGGAATGTTTGTTTACTTAAACTAGCAGGCCGACTATTAACTAAAGTTAAACAGGTAAACACTAGATAACTTATAAGGCCAGAGCTGAAACATTGTCATCTGCAGTTCCTCTAACAGCCACTAGATGTCTCTCTAAGAAACGTGACTATTGAGGTAGTTAGGTTAGGTGTGTCATCATTGTTCCATTAAGAATACACATTAAGGCTTAAAGGGGACATATTATGCATGTTTGCTGGTTTCTATTGGAATATCTTTATATCATTTACAGTTAAAAACTGCCTATTTATCCTATACTGGACCTTTACACAACCCCTCAGTTCAGCCTCTATCTGAAACAGACTGTTTTAGCTCCTGTCTCTTTAAGGCCACCACTATGTTTTGATTGGTCCTCGGCAGAATTCTGGCCACTCAGGAGGTTACATCAAACAAACCATGAAACAAACTATGGTCATAGGATTTTATTACTTTTTCTTGTTCTCTACTTGAAATGTCAACTTTTCAAATACATCATGTGTTTAAGCTGAATCTGAACTGAAATATGCGGGTGGAAAACACAAACACACAGAAAAACCTTAGCAACAATCTTAACAACAAAGGCTATGGAACTGACTGCCTTTTATGGGCATGCACAATGAGCTTGCTGATTTTTCTTTGGCATCCCAGCATGCAAAGCACACCTGGCTATGACCTTAGTGCAGTTTGTTTAGGCCAGTGGTCTCCAACCCTGCTCCTGGAGAGCTACTGCCCTGCATGTTTTAGGTATCTCCTCACTCTAACACACCTGATTCTAGTAATCAACTCGTTATCAAGCCCTTTGACGAGCCTCAGCTGCTTGATAACGAGTTAGAGTGAGGAGATACCTAAAACATGCAGGGCAGTAGCTCTCCAGGAGCAGGGTTGGAGACCACTGGTTTAGGCTTTGTGAAAGCTGGCAATCAAACTCTGGCACAGACTTACAGCTGCTTCCAAGTTAACTTATACGTGGTGTGAATGAAAAGATCAATCACCTGATTCTATTATAAAGATGTGATTTAGCATGAATGCAAAGTTAGTGAGTGATAAATAAGAAACATGTATATTTATGCAAATTATCAAAAAGTAAAAAAGAGGCATAACTGAGGTGTCCTTTGCTTGTGTCCTACTCCATCCTTTGAAAGTTCAAAAAACATTGTTTAGTGAAGCTTTAAAGGAAAGTATATCAGTATTTGCTTGATTGACATGATGTTTCAGCCTATCTCTGTCAGCAGTGGAGTCTGCACACCTCAGGTCCACTAGGGCTTCTTTCACTTTGCCTTATTTTGGCCTTCCATCTGCACTAAGCCAACATTTTGACGTCTATAAATGGATCGTTTTTGCTGGTTTTGCATCATCGTCTATTTCCATGTGTTTAAGAGAACAAATCAGAAAGTGTTGACAAAGGAGAAAACAGCTCGAGCTGCTGTCCAGACCTGCTGCTGCTGCTGTTGGTTTTTTTGGGATGCTGGGCTTTCCTGACAGCATCACACCCGTTTTCACGGCGATAATTTATGAGGCAGGAAAGCACATCAGTGGTTCTGCCGGCCAGCAGCTAGCCAGGAGTCAGCACACTGCCTGTCGTGTGCTCTGTCCTTTTTATTCTCCTACCTTTTGTTTGTTTCTTTTCCCAGACATTTATCCATCCCTCTCTTCTTCTTTCTTACTATTCAAATTTAGTGCCACAATTCAGCTTTTTTTCTTACATCCATTGATAACTGACAATAAATGCCATATACAACCCACACAGTCATAGCAGCAAACTAAAGCACATTCTGTAAAGCCTCTCAAAAGGAATCCTGGGAAATGTAGTCAACCTCTAACTAAAGAGAAGCAGATAAAAGAGGTTGAGGAAAAGTGGGAACCATGCAGGTAAATTACAACACTTAATCTCAAAGGAAGTCCAGGAGTGAAATGAGCTTCTCAGATTGATGAGATCTGATGTAGAAGAAGATCACCAGTCTGCCCTGTCAGCAGTCTGACATTAGTCGATATTCATACTCCTCATAGGATGATCTGTAATGGTTGTAGTGACCCTAACACTTCCCATTTTAGAAAAGTCCATTAGCTTTCTCCTGAACAACTATCAGGACTAAATGTTCATTTAGCAAACAATGATGTCTCATAAACTAGTGATCTGGTTGTAATGAATGTAGCACATCCATGAACTCAGAGGATGACCTGAATGAGCTCATAACTTTTCACTCTAATCTCACTTTTGGGGAACTTTTTCTAAAGCTCTAACAATACAGTCCTGTATATCATAATGTCAGTATGTGGTTTATTCTGTCCGACACTTCATGAATAATGCAGCTTCTAGGGGACTGCTGACAAAGATGTTCAACCCATAGATTACTGTGAACAAATAAAATACATTATAATACATAATATAATGCATACATTATTTATTGGCTGTTTTATTTTCACAAGTTCCAATACTTAAACTCACAGCCTGATACTCTTTTCCCCAGTTTTAAAGTCCGCGTATCACAATGTGTGGAAGTCATTATCATGTGATGTAAGATGGCATCACATGACGTGTTCAAAACTGAGCAGTGGCTAAGTGAACGTAACATAAGTCTGAAGAGTCTGTATTTACTGTGGATCGGTGGCGTCTTATCGCTTATTGAAATATCAGCGCTGACTCAGCAGATTGGATCAGAGCATCACTAGCTTTAAACTAACCACCAGGTTAGTCCAACTTGCTTGGAAGACAGAATTAAAGCAAATGTTAAAACATCCATCACAGGTTAAAGATCCACTGTATGTTTGACCCACTGTACTTACCGTAGTTATGCAAATTCATACTCATCTCCTGTACAAGGAGAGAATGATACTAACATTTTGGGTGATGCTCACTTTCAGTTTTGCCTCCAACTACATTAGTTTTCATAATCAGGATGACTAGATTTTCTACAACTTGTCCCATGGTCTGACTTTTCAGATTTAATGTGTCCAATGACTCCAATAATGGTAGAAATTACGGAAATGAGACCTCAGTTGTAATAAAACTGAAGAAGCTGTCCATGCATTTTGTCAAGAATCCAATACTCAAATAATTGACTTACATTTGTGCTAAAAGCAAATTATTGAGAGGACCACACAATATGAACCTGATATTGTCTCGTGCAGACAGACACGCTGGGAACAGAAATTGAGCCAAGGGGCGCAACAATTGGTCATTTTATCCAGTATAGTGTGTGTGGCAGTGGAAGAGCACGGTCGCCTCGCAACATTCTGACGAAAAAACGCCAGCGAGGCAGAATATGTTGACTTTGAAATTCTACATCGTGTTCTGTTACAATGACTCTACGAGCTCAGGGCGCTCTGTCACACACTGCCGTAAACACGGCGGAGCAAAGACGGGAGGAACGAGGCTGCGGGTGGAACTTTGAAGTCTGTCTTTGACACTCTCTCCTTTCTGATCAGCTGTGTATGTCGTGCTAGGTCATGAAAGATGGATGACTGGTCTCTTGGCTATAGAATTAATGACTATAGAATCAACTGATCTCAGATTTGGACCATCTGAAAAGGTGGAAACATAGAGTGTAGTGTAGATTGATCCAGGCTGACAGAGATAGTTCAATAGTTCTTGACAACAGCTGCACTTTTAAGAAATTGGCTAGTCATGTAAACTCTGAGGGTGAATTATTAAGGTGTTTTATTGTCATTTGTTTAATCATCAATTATTGGTTGTGTTGTTGTGTGTGATCAACAGGACGACTTCCTGATGGAAACCCAGACCAGGCTTCTCTCAGAGATCACCCGGAGGTGCCTCGCCAACGCCGGACTCTCCGGCCACGCCACGCACACCTCTGAGACGTTACCCGCCGAGGCCGACGAACCAGCTGACAGCGTGACTACAGATTGAGCTCACACACACACACACACACACATATACCACACAGAGGAGGAAAAACTGCCTAACCTTGTACAGATAACCTGAGAAAGAACTCACAGATTCATTCACACCGCCGCCGTGTCACCCCCCCCCCCCCGTCCCAAACAGCTGACTAGCAGATATATGCGAATAATAATTCTATCGCAAATAATGATAACCATAAAACTCCAAATCCGGGTAATAAAGGCAGAGTAGAGCTCCCTAATGAAACGCCGGCCTCCCCGCTGCTTCCCTCCTAATGTTCCTGCCGAGCCGCTCGCCACTTTCCATAAAGCAATTTTGCAAGCCCACTTCAAACGTGAATCACCTAGAAATGAAGAGAACTGCCCCCCCCCCCTCACCCCCGCACACACACACCCCCCTCCCTCTTCTGAACTCCCCCACCATTACCCCAACCCCCCCCCTCCCTTCCTATAACACTCACACTGGAGCCCTGTTTGTATATGTGTGTGTGTGTGTGTGTGTGTGTGTGTGTGTGTGTGTGTGTGTGTGTGTGTGTGTTGCAAATCCCTGTTTGCTTGTGTTCCATCATCACTAATGTTCACGGTGATGCATTGCGGGACACTTCTCTGAGGTGTGTGTGCGTGTGCTTGTGTGTGTGTGTGTGTGTGTGTGTGTGTGTGTGCGTGCGTGTGTGTGTGTGTAGAGATGTAGTGTCATTACTCTGACAGAGGTAGCAGCCATGAACTCAGCCAAGTTCCATCTGCATTAATCAGCTGGAAAACACAGGCAGACGTTCAACAGCAATACAATGTGAAACAATTCAGCGGCGTGTGCGTAGCTACAGTAAACAGAGGGGTGGAGGTGTCTGTCAGGAGAGCTTTATGGTTGTATCAGCTCATGTAAAAAAAAAAAAAAAAAAAGCAAGAAGCTGGAGGGCCCACACACACACACACCCACACACACACACACACACGCACAGGATGCTCTCACACTGTTTTCACTTCTTCTCGATGATTTATTCCTTCATGTTTACTGAACTACACAGTGATCTTTCTCACTGCAGAGTTTGAACTTGCATCATTGAAGCCACTTCACTTATGCTCACTTATGTCATTACACTTCACCACTGTGCACCGCTTATTTTCACTGTGTGTATTTACAATGAATATAAATCTCATATCACACACTACACCGCCTCTGTTTGTTTTCATGCGTTTACTGTACATGTATTCATGGATCATGTTTCACCGCTCCTCCCTTCTCTCCATTGGTTAACTGTTGTGTCTCAAACCCTGAGCCTGAGATCCTCAAGCAAGAGTCTTCTAAGTTGTTCCTTCTACCCATCTCTCCGGACAGATAGGGGGGACCGGGGGGCCCTCTCTGTCTGGGCCCCTCAGTTATGGAACTCGCTGTCTGAGTATCTCACTTTCATCTTTTAAATCACTTCTTAAAACTCACTTTTATAAAAAAAAAAAAGGCCCTCTTATAATTTTACTGACTGCATTTTTCATCCCTTTTATGTTTTTAATTGTATATTGTATCTTTATTTCATGGTTTTGACTATTGTTGGTTTTACTGTTATATGATCTTAACTGCCTGTACATTCATCAACTTACAATTTTGCTCTTTTTGCTGTTTTACTTGTTTTTATGTTATGTTTTTAACACTTTGTAACATTGTTTTGAAAAGTGCTATATAAATAAATGTATTATTATTAGTAGTGGTATTGTTAGTATCATTATTATGTAGATAGATACTTTATTGATCTTTCTCAGGACTAAAATACCCAAAATTGGACTAATAATAATATATATACTGTATATATATATAAAGATTGATTGATTGATTGATAACAAAATATATGTAATAAATAATAATACAACTTTTTTTAAAAAGTGGAAACAATATTAAAAAAAACTACAACTAATCTGGCAGCAAAAAATATATCAGATATCAGCTTTGAGACCTCAGACGGCCTCCAGGCTATGACATCTTCACTCCACTAAATGAAACACTGAGCTCAGCACAGCAGGAAGTGAGGAGTGACAAAATAAGTGTCAACCAAAGGAAGGTAAGAGTCAGAGTCTACAGGTGGATGCTGGGTGGAGGTGTAGCTATGAATTGATATGTTAACCAACAGGCCTACATACATACTGGTAGATGAGCACCGATGCTGCTGGATCCACTTTAAAATGTGCACATTTAAATTGTCTGATGTGAAAGTAGTAACTAAGATAAATCTGTCAACTGGAAGGTGGAATATTCATGTTATGGGAACAAAACAGTTCCAAAAAACCTGAAACGGAACACTTGAATGACTGAACTGATATCAAACATCAGTGATGTTGATGCCTCATATCTATTGAGCTTAAAAACTTGTCATCTAAGGCCTATCAAGTAAATGATTGGTTCCCAACTTTGGGGGGGGGGGGTGTCGCAAGATCAATCTGAGGGTCATGACACTGTAAACAGCAAGAGAGCAAAGCAGAATAAGCCTCATTTCTGCTACACAATATTATATTTATTCTTTAACCTTTCCTCTCGTTTTTCCCATTATTCATGTAAATGAGCAGATCATTTTGCTTCCTCAGGCTTCTAAATATTCAAATAAAACACACTTTGGTAGTCTTTCCTAACTGATAAGTAAGTTAAGTAAAGCAGAGCAGGTGAACTTACTTCTTTATTCTAGAAGTTCAGGCAAAATAATGAAAAACAGTGTTTAATTGGTTCAACTCAACATTTTAAAAAGAAGCATTTTAATCCATAATATATCAACTGAATTGTAATTCAATTGAATTTTCAAAATGTTTACTAATAACTGAAAAGTTCCAGTTATTGATTCAAAGAGGACCCTACTATTTAGTGGTAGGGTAAGGGGTAAACTAGGGAGAAATTCAAAAAAATAAAAATAAAATAAAACAATCTCCAAATACTATATTCAATAAACATTAAATATACAATACATTAGTGGGAGTGGGAGGTACTGGGAGCTGTGGTGTTGTACAGTCTGATGGCTGATGGTATGAAAGAGCCCCCCAAGAGTTTTGAAGCACTTGGCTGAACGTGTGTGTGGCTGAACATGCTCCTGAGCTGCCTCAATATTGCAAGTGAAAGCTGACATAAATAAAAAAAAATAGACCCTCACTTGGTCTTCCACATAAGTCAGAGCAGCCTTTTCTGTAACTAAAAGAAGAATGGTATACTCAACTCCTCCTTCCCACCTAATCAGTTACTGTATGTACAGTCCCTAAACTGTAACAAGTTAAGCTCAAATTTCTGTAGAATACACAGACATTAATGTGGCAGATGTAGTATTTGTATTTCATAACCTACTTGATGATCCACCTGTGCAGCCTGCAGTGATCTGTACTTCCTGCTCTGGTCTGAAGGCCGCTGGGCATCAAACTGAGTTGTGAACATCCAGAATAGACTTGATCTGCTGTGCTGGATGTGACAATATCAGTTTCATCACTCTCATGACTAACACCCCCTCACACCCCCATCATTACCCCCGCCTCACCACCGAGGCATCGCTTGTGAAAGATCCAGTGATTGACAGATGAGATCAGACGAGTGGATTTAGCAGGGGAGATCTCTGCCTTCCCTCTGTGGGATCTGAAATTCACACCCAGTGCACCCGTACATAACCCCCCCCCCCCTCCCCCCACACACACACACACACTCCCAGATGACACTCCACTGCCCCCAAGCCAGAGTGGGAGGTGTGTGATTTTTTCCCCTTTGTGTGTGTGTGTGTGTGTGTGTGTGTGTGTGTGTGTGTGTGTGTGTGTGTGTGTAACAGACTGACAGCAGCATGTGGCGCCGCCAACGTGGCTCAACCCCCGCGCACCCCGCCACACCCCCCCAACTTCACCTGATGTTTCATCTCCTCGCCTTCATCATCCGCAGCCTCCTCCTCCTCGACCTCCTCCATCATAACCCATGTGGGCATGGCCGCCTCCCAAACCTCCCTCTCCTCCAGCCAAAGTGGCCACAGGACTGGTTTCAAGCCCAAACCCAAAGCCCGCTCCACCCCCACCACCATCCCACCAACCCATCCAACCTTCCCAGAAGCCCGGGTGATCTGAACCTGATCCAGTCCTGATGGCAAGAGGGAGAGGAGGCAGATGCCTGGGCAGTGGGAGTAGGGCAGCGGCCATGACAGGACCGAGGCTACTTTATCATAGTTAGGAAGGAGTGAGGGCAAGGCATGAATATCAGCACGCACACACACGCACGCAGACACACACGCACACACACACACAGTTAAATACTGTGTCTAAAGTGCAAAGTTAGTACAATTCCTAGTAACTAGTAACTGAATGCTGAAATCACAGCAAATGAAAGGCTGCAATATTACATTATAAATACTCATTAAGCGTCATTTTACCTTTCAACTGAAATGTGCAATGAAGCCATGCAAAGTTGTACACTGTTGTTAAAAGTAAAACACGTACTCAGACAAAGAGTTTTGGATGCAGCAGCAGAACTCAGAGCTCTTCTCCAGCAGTTTTCTGACTGAACGACACATCAGAGCACCGGGCACGACTGTGTTACATTCCGGCTCCGGCTGAGATGATAAATTTACACATCGGGCCAGTTTTTGCCAAAGCAGCTCATTTCAAGTGTGAAATCCATGTTCTAATATATATAGACAAGTGTTTAAAGTTTTAATTGAATCTCATTTGTCAATGATAATGGATATACAGCAAAATTGCTATTATTTTGTTTGATTGTGTGTAAGTTGCAAAAGAGCAAGAATGAAGGAATTCAGAAGGTAAAGCATCTAACTATCAGTGTGCAGGAAGGCTGTGTGTGCGTGTGTGTGTGTGTGTGTGTGTGGGGGGGGGGTGGTGGTTTAAAAAGCTGCTGTGAGACTGATCATCATAAATGAGTACAGAACACTGCATTTCAGGTAAAGTCATTGTTTTTTGTTGGGTCAGTATACAACCTACAAGAAATTATGGTTGAGTTCTCTTTCAGTTTGACCTCCTAATCAGTCCTTCCAGAAAAATGTGGAGTTTTTTTGTGATTGTTGCGGGCAAAAACCATTGATTATGCAACATGTTTTCTTAAAAAAAAAGATGGAATATACAGGATATTTATGCTATTTTATGCGATGAAATTGCAGGAACTTGCGGGAAATTGCAAAAACTGCGGTTTGATGAAAAAGAGTAAAAAAAAAGTGATTCCCCTGTTCTCACTAGGCTACTACCTTAATGTAAAGAGTCATTTCTAATTACTTCCTATGATAAGCAAGCATACTACATCACAGAAAGTTCTCATCTTGTTTTATTTCAGACCTTAATAAACACATGACTCAAACTTACAAAACATTGATGAGTCAAACAAGTTCTGTAGCTTTACAAAAGGAATATGCTACAACTAAAATATAAAAAAATAAAATTTGTGCTTCCTGTTTTACAGAGGTAGCTACAGTATACAAAACAGACATCTTCTGTTAAAATAAGTGCTTCCAAATTGCACAAAGTGCAATCTCTTACTGTAACGTAAATGTACATACTACTAATATACTTACAACTGGAAGGTTTTTAAAACTAGTATGATTGAACCCACTGGTAACAAAAAAGTGCAATCTTACAACTGTAAAGTTGTATTAACTCCTGAATGAAACTACAACAGTCCACTGTGAAAATGAAAACCTGTGGTCCAACACAGAGTGCAAAATAATTTGCCCCCACTGTCATGATGTAATACACAGGGAAACTTCTTTGCGGTCTTTTGCGCTTATTTTTGTTGGCAAATGAGACTGATTCATCACAGGGTTTGCAGCTTTTCGATGATGTTCATGTCGCGTAATTACGTCACTTCATAATGTTCCCATGGCAACAGGGGAAAATGGCTGCTCTCGTGTGAAGTAAACGCAACATTTTCAACTTTCTGCTAAGATATACGTGACTTTTTTGCAACGAAAATGCGGGGATTATGAAATCATGCAAGCCCAGCATATTTCACGCTTTTTGCGCGAAAATCTGTGATTTATGCGGCGAAAGTGCAGCGTCTTTGAGAAAATGCGGCCCTCGCATAAATATGCGGACTTTGGCTGATTATGCGTTGAATTAAGCGATCGCGTAATCGCGTTTTTCTGGAGGGACTGCCTAATACAGTGAAAGCTAATTCAAATGAACTGTTAGTTTGGTTTGTTTATAACTTCTCTCATCACCACATTGTTACAATACAAGTAATCCCAATAAACTAGGTCCATATATGACAGTTCATGCCTCATGATTTATGTCCAATGGAAGGCATGAAGGTCTTATGGATGGATAGGCTGGATAGGACATATCAAACTTTCATGCAAGACACTAGAGTTCACTTCTTGTCCCAGACCTTCAATTAACATTAATATTAAAGGGGAACTACACTAATCTTACTTACACATCAAAGTGTGTTACTGCTGTATGTGTTAGAAAAGCAGTATAAGTATAAAATCTATGGGTCCCAGCACTCAGCACTGCAGGAAGTGCAGTAAGAGAAGAAGTCGCTGAACAGTGGAACTGAACCGTTGCAGTCATGTGGTACACATCTTAAGTAGTCCGGAGCACCGCTTGTGATGTATGGAATAAAAAAAAAGATGACAATTGTAGTTCTGCTAGGAGTGCAATGCTAAATCAGTGGCGTACTCCTTTAACTAGCCTTACTCCCCACTTCATAGTAACCATGAAAACATTAGAATTTGATATAATGTTTCCATATTCACTTGTTTATTTATTTAGTATCTTTTTTTCTTGTCTTTTTCTTTTTTCTCTTCTTTTTTTTTCTCTTTCCCACACTTTTCACAATTTATTGGTTTGTCTCTTAGTGTTTGTGGAGAGAAAGTTTCTGTTCTTTCTCTGTTTGTAAACTTCAAAATCAATAAAACATTTATTGTAAAAAAAAGAAAAGGAAAAAAAAAGACATAAAAAAGTTTCCAAAATCTTAGCATTTACTTTTATCACAAAGCATTGATGGCTATGAAAAGAAACCCCACTGCTATAAACTGTAATTACCCTAAGTTCAAACTAAACAGATAAATAAATATAAAGTGTTTTCTGTAACTTAACATTCAAAGACAGACTCTGCTGATGAAGTATGCACACAGTATGTTGTCTCGTCCTTTGTCCCTTCGGGGGATGATGAGGTGAAGTTTTCCTCAGCACTGATGTAAAGAATAGGTCAGCGCTGGTTGTAATCATTCATCGCAGGCTGACATTATGGCTGAGCAATTAGGCAGGACAGTTGTGTACTTTACTAATGAACAATGGTTGAACGAAGCCTCCCTCAATGCTGCCATCCATCACACACAAACATCCACGACTTTTCCAAGCTCACACACACACACACACACACACACACACACACACACACACACACACACACACACACACACACACACACACACACACACACACACACACACACACACACACACACACACACGCCCTGCTGTTGCTGGGCTGTTGGAGGTGTTTCCACCGGTTTGATGAGTTTCTGGCCGATGCTCTCAGCCTCCCCGCTGAATGTGTGGCTGCCTCTCCTCCTCCTCCTCCTCTTCGTCTTTCCCCCTTGTCAACACAATCCCTCCATCCATCCGTCCTGAGGCCCGGGGCCGGCGGGGGCCGATCCGCCCCTCGCAGCGTCCTCTGGGTGCTCTCTGCTTCTCCTCTGGTCCCCCTCCCACTGCACACACACACGCGTTTGTCTTTGGGCACCAGCGAGGACCTTTGATTTATTACACGAGTCCTCTAAACCTACAGCCTGGTTCTCAGTTCTGTAATGTTCTGCAACTCCACCATTACTACTCATTCAGTTAACATTATTAAACATAATAGTGAATTTAATTTTAACCCTAAAAGCATCTTTTATATGTCAAGTTGACAACAGTGCTGTTCCAATAGGAAAATGAACAGGCTACTAGCACCAAAACACCTGAAGGAGTGAGCTACAATTAAATATGAAAATATTAATATGAAATTACGACATAAGCTAACAAACTACAGTAAATGACCCCAGAATGCAAGGATTTATGGGTAAAATGAGACAGATTATCTGATTGGAGATGGACTGCTGTGACCTTAAACACCAATGGGTGTAGCCAAGCTAACACCGTCGCTAGCAAGCTAATCTACTAGCACTGTTTACTGCCACTTTGACGACTATTGGCTGTGTGAGCACTGTGTAGACAAACTAGCAAAGTGATCAAAAGTGCCCTATCTGTAGTCATGTGACGCTCAATTTACAGGTTGTAGTAATCCAAACGAGAGTCTATGATCTTATAGCTAGTAGTTTTTACAGATTAGTTTAGCTTTTCTAGCATAACAGACTTCTGGATTGATGATGAACAGGAAACTGGTCTGTTAGCTTTTAAAGTTTGCATGTGGGCGCTAAAGTTCTGCAGTAAAGACAATATATATGCATCCATGTGACATTGTTAGAGTAAGGCCCCCAAGCACTGAGGGCAAAGGAGGAAATCAGGTGACATTATTATCAAGTGACAAAATTTGAGGGGACGACGAAACATCAGACTTCAACACAAGAGATCACTTTCTGTTCACTTGTTTTTTAAAACCATGACCACGATTAGGGAGGGGAATTGATAACATTTTATTGATACCAATGCCATTGTCAATTCTGCTTATCGGTCCGATTCTTTATCAATTACCTTATCAATTTCTGATCAGTTTTTTGGGTTGAGAGAAAGTTAGCCTACACAGGTTTTCAGTGACAACACAACTGCTTTATTATCTCTTATCAATGAACTTGCATACTGATAAATATATCAAACAGGTAGGTAGGCAGGTACGATTTGTGGTTTGCAGTCGAACATTAACTGCATTGCAAGAGGAACTGATGAGCTTGAAGAGACACGTGATGTTATGGCCATTGTTTCTTATTTAGAGATGCTTACATCAAGGACTTGGCCATGTATAGCAAATTGTTCCACAGTTGGATTTAGAAATGCCCCACTAGTTGGCTATGCTTAAACCCTCTTTCATACATGCACCATGGAAACCGTAGTTAACTTCTCTCCTTACTCTTTATGTCCCTTACATTTTGTCAAAGAATCAGATATTATACTGATAGTGTGTTAGGGTGTGAGTGCTGCCAAAACCCTGCTTATTTCAAAGTAGAACTGTCCACATCCAGTGTAGACAGTGGTGGGCTGCCAATGTGGACAAGGTGTTCTAGTTTTACCAGAACAGGAGGTCAATCATGAGACTTAACCTGCATATAAGACTTTAGATATTTCATGTATAAAATGTGAAAATATTGGCTTGATGGTGACGCTACACAAAAGGTCAGGAGTTCACCACTCATCCTAGGGACGGTGGATATCTCAAACAAAATTCATAGAAGACTCTAACCTCAAGCGTCCCTTGTAAAAAAGTTCAGTGGGTCACCAAAAGCACTTGTAAACATCCTGTGGGAACAATGAATATCTATCCACCTTGGGCATTACTATCTCTGTTGTTGTACAGACAAAGATGAATGCATTGCTGCCTGTGCTAACTGGTTGCTCCAGACATTCTCCTTTGATATAAGCCAAGAAACTGCTGGTACTCATTAGTGGAGAAGAGGAAGCAGACTGCTCCTCTTCCTCTCTTGAGTTGGCCTGCTTGTTGGAATGACACATGCCCATTCATTACTGGGGAAATAGGGAGTGAGGAGGAGGAGGAGGAGGAGGAGGAGGAGGAGTGGATCGCTTCTGCAGGGCTCTTGTGGCTGTGCCAACTTTTGGGAAACAGACGACGGGAGTGGAAGCGAAGAGCAAGCAGAGTTAAGGCTCCACGTATACTCCTGATGAAATCCAAATCTGGCTCGTTCACAAAGGCTGTCGAGCTGCTGCTGAATGCGGAGCTGCGTGCAAAATGTCAGCACACTCATTGAGACTCCTGGTCTGTTTGTTTAACGATGAAGAAGCTTGTCGAGTCCTGACAGGAAGTGACGCAGTGGGAGGAAGAAAGTTTGAAGAGAGTTTTGGAAAATTGTAAAAAATGTCAACATGTGCTTTACATTTAATTACATTTTTAATTTTGTTCATTGTATTTCAGGATATAACTAACTAATGTGAGTGTAAGTGTTTTAGGGTTAAAAGGTCTTGTGTTGAGGCCCCAAGACTTCATCCCAACACTATAAAAGTGTCTACACGAATAGATACAGCTGATTTATGGCTTTATTTTATTAAAAACATGCATTCTATTAAAGGGAACTCCACTGATTTACACATCAGTGAGTGTTTAAAGGTGTTGGGGAGAAATACTGTATATGACCTGTGTACAATCTGATAAATTAGCTTGAGTGATGTCACTTGAGTCAGTGTCAATTGGGGCTGAAGACTACAAGTTAAAAAGTACAAATGACTGGGGGTGTGGAGTTAGAAAGAAGTGACGTTAGCAGACCTCTGTAGCTCCTCATCCCTGCTAGAGTCTAGCAGCTCCAGGCTACATTAGCTGCTATCATAACACATCCACACCTTTAAAAGTGAACAATTACAGTTAAGCTGCTCTGTGTGTAGTGTAGGCGGCAGGTTTTGACAAAGAAGAGGAACACAAAAAGATGGACTCTCTGGTTGTGCTGCATTGATTTTGACACTGTCCATCATGAGTCCTACAATGTTATAGTAGTGAAATGTTAAATTAATGGTGTATTCTTCATATTTTCAAAACACGTAGCAATATTTATCATGGTTTACGGCAATGTTACATTTTACACAATATGTCAATAATATGTCATATGTCATATTACCAAAAAAATGAAAACAAATCTTAGGCCCTGTGTTAGCCCTGTGATGGACTGGCGACCTGTCCAAGGTGTACCTTGCTCCTAACCCAATGTCAGCTGGGATTGGTTCCAGCCCCCCGCGACCTTCTAGAGGATAAGCGCTATGGAAAATGAATGAATAAAGAAATGAAAACAAATCTGTCAATTTCATTGCTCGGTCAAACCTAAACATCTACTGTATCTGCTTTTTCTCTCCAATGTCCACTTCAGCCAGTGACCCCTGCATACATTCACATAAACCTACAGGCAGTTAGCTTTCTGTTATTCTTGTAAAACCATATATTATTTGTAAATGAATACAACATATGCAAAGTAAAAAAATGATCAGCATGAGCAAATACCATATCTTTGTCACAAGAATAGTCTTACAGTTTCACAGGAGCTACAAAAACTTTTAGCACCTTTTAAGAAACACAAGAATAAAGTCAGAGTAAAAGTTCTATTTTTTATTTCTGTGTGGTCAATAGGGATATAGGACAGCCTTGGTTTTTCATGCTCACTAATTCAAAAGATACTGACAAAGTCTATCAAAATAAAAAAAATAGCTTTAACTAAACAAACTTTGCTCCATTATTTGCTGTGTATGTTTCCTGATGATTTAATTCATTGCAAATTTGTGAACATGCACCTTTAAACACCATGTCAAAAACTGGGTTTAATCATCATGATTTAAGTTTAGATTGTGATCACTAGTGCACGTCCCTGTATTTCTACAGTCCCCCTTAGCATGTTCTGTGTGTGTGTGTGTGTGTGTGTGTGTGTGTGTGTGTGTGTGTGTGTGTGTGTGTGTGTGTGTGTGTGTGTGTGTGTGTGTGTGTGTGTGTGTGTAAAACATCCAAAAAACCAAAACTGTTGACACCAGAAATCATTTACAGTTTTGGCATTTTGATTCAGGTTGAGGCTGTCAAACAACCATACATACATTTTATCCTAATAACCATCCCCCCCCCCCCCCCCCCCCCCCCCCCTCCTCAGCCTTCTACCTAAAGAAAAGCAAAACGCTGCCACTCCTAACCTTGACACCTGCCACCGTCCATTTTGATACATTTACATTAAAAGAGGTGAAGGCGTCTGGCGGCGGAGTCTGCCCACCACCGGCTTTAATCAATGAAAACGTTTTTGTGGGCCTCCGGAGAGCGAGTGTAGCCGAAGATAAATATTGGCAGAAAAGAAAAATGTGTTGTCCTCCCCGATCGAGGGGGACATAATGATATTCAGAAGGAGACCCCCTGCCGAGACGCGAGGCAAACTGTTCCTAAGCAACAAGACACATTTTTTCCTTCTCGGAGTGCTGAGAATGAGGGATGCTGGTGGGGTTTTTGGGGAGGTGTGTGTTGGTGTGTGTTTGTAGGGGGGCTGGGGTGGTGTGGGGTTGTTGGGGTTCCCCTGACGACTTAAACCTGCAGTTTGATGTGTGTGTCATTCTGTCTGTCTAGGAAAAAGTGTGTGTTTGTGTATTTGGGTATGAGCTTGTAGTTTAAAATCTGTGTGTGTGTGTGTGTGTGTGTGTGTGTGTGTGTGTGTGTGTGTGTGTGTGTGTGCGCTCGCATGTGCGTGTGTGATCCCTCCATGGATTAAGGGGTGTTAGGGAACAGTGACCAGCATCAGTGAGAGTGGATTCAGTCCAGATGCTGCCACACACTCAGACATACATGGCTTACTGCAGCTGATGGCTTGTATTAGTTATGATGGAGGAACATATATAACATGAGGACAAATGTTAAAGGTTCCTATTGCTGTATGATAGTAGTATTGTTGCATTATGTTCTCTTTATGGCAACAAGTCAGTTTATTAGTAAAGAACAATGCATATGAACAATGAGAGGTGTTCCTCTCTGTAATCATTCCTCCTGTTCATACTGACTATTATAAGATCTCCTTCAAATGTGCTTTCAATGGAAGTGATGGAGTTCAAAGTAGATGCAAAGCTTCTATTGAGATTCATCAGTGAGTTAGTCATATCAAGTGATATCTGATACATTTTCAGTCTTTTTAGCATCAAATTCCCTGTTGAGCTGTGGTGGAAGTATAGGAACAAAAAGACTTTGCTACTAAAAACACTGTAACGTTGAAACATAGAAGATGAAGATTTGACTCATATGGACGGCTGAAGCTTCATATTAGCTTCAGATCAACTTTTAAATACATGTTTACACAGAAGGAGGACTGTGGATTTAGTCCTCCATCACTTCCATTGTAAGAGCATTATGAAGGGATCTTCTAATGGTCAGTATGAACAGGAGGAATCATTACAGCAAGAAAAATAAGACAGTTAAGTTTTTAAAGACAGAGATTGTGAACCTGTCCTTTAAGTAGTCACAGCTGAATTTTATCCTGAAGAGAGCTGTTATACAACCCTAAAGTGTTCTGCTGTTCCTCAGTCTGCTCTAACATCAAGTAATATTTGGGAAATACACTTATCTGAGAGTGTGATGAGAAGATGTATATCAATCTTTTAACGTCTAACTGAATTTGAGATGTATTCACTCAGTCACACTACTTATACCTGTGTAAGCAGAATGCCTATAGATGTGGGCTTTCTGACTTCTAACCCTGCAAAGGAAGGATAAACTGGGCCTACAGTAAAATTCAGCTATTTAAACAGATACTCCAACAGTTAAGTATTGCTTTTTCATAATGCTGGAGGTCACACAAGAGACACATGTTTTAAGAACCGTCAAAATGGAATCTGCAAAGGCCAAGATATTCTAAATTGGGTTAAGTTCTAAAAAAACACTAAATTCCCATAGTACGATCTTTCCTTAGACGTAACCTGGTAAACACCCACTGCATTCAAACTGCACACTTTCAATTTGGAAGTCAGGCTTTCTGTTAAGATCAAGCTGAGAAAACTTTGATGGCATCAGCTAACGAAGTTCCTCCAGAGCAACAGAAGACAGTACATAACTATTACCACATGCTAGTATGTATAGAGTCATAGTTCCCCTCAACAATTAGTTTACAGTATCCTGAATTATAAACATACAGATTAAGGGATGATTAGTGTGGTGACTTCATGCAGGCTGAACTTGAAGGTTCATCTCTGAGCCTGGAAACAGCAGTTTGACAAACAAAGATCCCATCACAAAGTCTCTACATGTACTTGTTTTGAAGCTTTCAGCTGCATCTCTTAGACTTCAGTCATTGGAGTTAGTCAGAGTATTAACTTGTGAAGGCATTTGGACTTAAAAAAAAAAAGAAAAAAAATCCCAATAGGACCATAAATCCACGACTGAAAAAGAAAAGAGCTGAAACTTCAGACACTGAAACTTAACTGAATCCATTTCCCAAATTCCCCCTTAACTGTTCTTCATTCAACCTCCACATGTTCTGTCAGTGTTGTTGTACATGTGACTACAGCTCAGAGGATGGTTGTTTTCTTTATAGAAGATGAGAACACACAGAAGTCATGTAATCTTCACCTTCACTCTCCCGACAGCTATAGATGATCTAAGACTGCCACCTAGTGGTTCAACACTGGTAGTGACGTACACAGGGAAGTCAGGACTGTTTCAGATCTGGAACTGATATATCAAGCCAGAACTAGTCATGCAAACCTTTCAAGATTTTCTCTGAAGTTTAGTCTAAAGATCAAATGTGAGCTGGAGCTTGGAGTGTACTGATTTAAACTTTACACTGTTAAATGTGCAGCATGTTTCTGGAGAGCTGCTGCTGTACTTTTATAGCTCAGACAGACATCTGTGCTACACGTTTGACTATTCCTCTGTCATTATTTTATGGATAGGATCCATGACTAATACATTAGACATATGTTAGGCTTACTCATTGCAACACATATCTTCACTGTCTTATTTACAGCCTTTTATTGGTGTGACTTGTTCTGATTTTCTAATGTAAGATCTAACGGAACACACCCATGTGTTTCCAGGTTTCACATGTTCATTTTACTGCAGCATGAAAATCAGTTCACAGAATTGATTGTCCAAAACATGATTTTTGGTTGCTTGGTGATTCAGTTACAATTCCACATATTGACCAGAAAAGTCAAATCAATTGACTGTTCAGTCTGCAGAAAAAATAAAGACTCACTGAATATGCTGTTTTCATTGTCTATATGTAAAATCAAGCACTACACAGAATACATGATATTATCATGTACACTGGGTCCCATTACAAACTAAAGGAGAGATCAAGTCTCCCCCTGCTGGACAAACATAAGAACACATAACTTTTGATGAGTTGTACAGTCAAAGGCACTTACTTTATTCCTGAACTTTAAATTCCATTATATTTCATTCATCAACAGATGGAGTTTGGTCAGTGGTCACAAAGATGGATCTGTTCACATTAGAGATCAGCAGCTGTTTGGATTTCATCAGTTGGATAGCAGATTTAGCTTTTTGTCCATGCTGGCTTATGTTCATATATGATTCAATAAAACCATGTAAACTGAACAGTGAAGAATACATGTTGTTGCTTATCTCTGATGAGTGTTTTGGACTGTTCGATGGATAGTTTTAAGAGCTTCATGTAAAAAACACAGTTTTCTTGTATTCAGAAATCTCTCTTTAATACCAGTCGGAAGTTTGGACACACTTTCTCATTGTGTGTGAATGGGAAAAGTGTGTCCAAACTTTTGACTGGTACTGTATATTAACATGATCAACATTTCTTACTTAAGAAACTTAAGAAATACACTTCATCTGAAAGAATATGGAGTTTAAATATATTACTGAAATCAAGTTCAACTAAACAAAATGAATTAATACATTAGTTGGAGATTCCACATGTTGGATGATTCTCACTGGGACCTCATGTCTCATAGAGTACAAAGAGGATGAATTCTTAATGCAGGTCTCAAGATTTTTGGCATTTAACATCATATTAAAGTATTCCCTCTTGAAATCAGTATTCTACTACAAGCATGTGCAATCACTTGATTTCACTCCCCATTCATTTACATGTGCAACAAGGTGAGATGTGCTCACTTTCTGTCCTGGTTCAGGTAATACTGATTAGACATATTTATACTGAAAATAATACAAGCAGCAGAGGAATGAACTTTTATTGGCTGATTGCAGAGAGTGCAAGCATATCATGACAATACAACAAGCTCTATCTGCTGCTAGTTCCCACAGTTTATGTTTACAACCCTGCCCTTGATACTCCCTGGAGGAAATGTAAAGACACCAGGACCTATTTACCAGTATGTCAGTAATGTATTAAAGCAGCCATGTCCAAACTATTCATAAATAAATCCTTAAAGGTTTAATTCCAACCAAGCAAGAGCACACCAGGCTTGACTCATTTAATCAACTGATCTTCAGACAGTTGATTGGTCAAATCAAGTGTGCTCTTGATTGGTCGGAACAGAAACCTACAGGGACATGAACCTTTATGGAATAGTTTGGACATACCTGGATTAAATAGACTTAGAAAAAACACAAAAGTATCCTTTAAAAGACTTTTTTGAATCAACTTTGACCACTCATGAACAAATTTCAAGGGAGTTGCTTGAGATTCATTGTTCAAATCTTCAAATCCACTAATGATAACACTTGATAAGGTACGTGCACCTGCTTATGCAATGACACATACAGTATGCAGGGGTAAAGGAAGGCCCACTTCTTAAGGAGACACTCTGCTGCAGTTACACTCCTCACTAAGCTATAAAACAAAATATTGTCCCCATGTTTCCGATCAGACTTCGCGAGCACTGTCTCACCACATTTACCTTCAGAATCTACGCTTCACGTCCTGGACAACTCTGCGTTGTGTTGTGTTTGTGTACCTGGGACTCACAGATGGTGGCTTTCGAAATTGTCTTGCAGCAGCTTGCGTCCCAATGTTTCCCAAATAAACTCCACTAATTTCCCCATGTGGTGATTAAGTACGTACAATGAAATAATTTGGTGTTCCGTCGCAACCAATTATGTACACTTTGGAGTTGGAGAGTGGCAACATGATAGAGACACAAATTAGCTGCCATTTGTAACATTTATCCTTCCTGGAAATCGGAAAGCCAAATCAAAGCAATTATGACCCGAGCGTGTCTACTTTGGAGTTTACCAAGTTCATTATGCAAATTAACTTCCTAATTAGCTTTCGGCTTCATACGCACTTTCATCCGCTTTTTTTAAATATATTTTGGGAGAGAGAGAGGGTGTGCTTTTAAGTGATGGCCGGCACACAAGAGCCCAAACAAAAGCTGTGTGTAAAATACAACAGGGGTGGAGAATGGGCCACTTACAAATCAGACCTAATCAAAATCTCAGCGTGAAACGGAGGGGGGACACGAGGCTGAAATGTTACAACGAGTCCCCAAACTGCACGGAACTGACTTTACAGTTTAATATCCTAAAGAGCACAGGACAATTAAGAAGAAAAAAAGGGTTTTATTTCACTCGTTTTCATCTGTGCTTCCTGTAAATAATGTCAAATATCTCCACTGTCAGTAGTTTGAGGGGTTGTTCTTTATCAAATACTCTGCCTGAAACGAGACAAACCAAAACAGATCATCAGATATACGTTCATGATGGCAGTCCTCATCATCTGATATAAAGAATGAAGTGGTGGATTTATTACCAGGAAGTCCAGGGGGTCCTGGGGCTGGGCTGTGCAGCACTCCATCAGACCTTGTGACAGAGTGGGCATGACGTGCTCCATCAGGTAGTTCCTCATCGGGACCGACTTAGCCTCCAGCAGCTCCTCCTCCTGCTGCCTCGTCTCCTCTAAAGCCTTAGACTGAGAGACACACACACACACACACGCACACACACACGCACACACACACACACACACACAAAACATGCAATAGATGCGTACAAGTAACTCAAACACAGTTCTGTCTTTTTTTTTTACCCCCAAATTTGTCGATCATAACAATGTGAGTGTGTAATTCAAAAAATGTGTAATTCATTTTGATTGTATTCAGCTGATCAATCAACAATCTAACTGTCTGCAGGTGGAGCTGCTGTAGTGATAGCAGTTGTTAACATTGTTCATGTTGACTGAAAAAAACTGATTCAAAAGTTGTTTCTTCCTCAAGTGGACAATCAACAGTCTGTACAGCTGAGTCCTTCTCATCCACAGTGCTGATCACTACATTCAATACACTAATTATGCTGATTCAGAGGTTTTCCGGGTAAACGCAAACATTATTTAGATACCTCCTATCTCCAGTGGACTTACAGGGTAACCCCAGATGTGTTTGATATTATGTTTCTACTATTTTCAATGTTGTTTGTCACTCTCTCTCTCTCTCTCTTTCCTCTCTCTCAACCCCAAACCCATCAAGGCAGATGGTCGCCCACCTAGAGCCTGGTTCTGCTTAAGGTTTCTTCCTGTTAAAGGGAGTTTTACTTGCTGCTGTCACCAAGTGCTGCTCATGTGGTAATGTTGGGTCTCTTTAAATTCAATTAAAGAGTACAGTCTAGATCTGCTCTATGTGTAAAGTGCCTTGAGATGACTTTTGTTGTGATTTGGTGCTTGGTAATTGATAGTCAAAGCCTGTGTAACCTTCCCCAAACCTCCAGCACTCACCCACTCCTCCCAGCGTTCGGCCCTCTGCTCAGCCTCCTCCGACTCCCTCCGCTCCTCCTCTGCTTTCTCACGTGCCTCCCTCCTCATCCTCTGCTCGGTCTTCCTCCTCTCCTCCTCCTGCACCTCCTGGCTGCTGGGGCCGTAGTTGCGGGGCAGGCCCACTGTGTCGAAGATCTTCTGCATCAGCAGCAGGCAGTCGGGTTCATCGTCACTGGTGATCTCTGGAGAGAACCAAGAGTGATGTAATAAATATATATCAGCTGGTAGTGAATCTGTGGTAGACTGACATAAATCATAGTCATGAGGGACTTTTTGCTTCATCAGCATCTAAGACTGCAATGCAGCCACATGTAAACCAGGTTATCATATAGTTTTACAGTGTGTCTGTATTCAGTATTGTTGTAAAAAGACACTGCTGTAGTAATGACAGTTGAGAGTATATATCATAAGTGTAATATCAAAGTTTCATTCTCACAAATGATTTCTCTCTTTCAAAATGAGAAAGAAAGTTACCTCAAGATACTGGATGGCAAATTCTTTAATTATCTTTAGTTTTTCATACTTTGCCAAGTTATCCAGTGGGCCAGATTGGACCCCTTGGCGGGCCAGTTTTGGTCCATGGGCCTTATGTGTGTATATACTTGGGTGGGTGAGGATAATAAAATATCTGTGATGACAAGTGGGCAATATAAGCAGACTCAATTCATGTAATTCAATTACTAGAAGGAATGATGACTATGTTGAAAGGTTGTATGTATTGTACCCAGACCCTTACTCACATATAAAAAACAAAAACAAAACAAACACTATTAAATACTGTTAAAAAATACTGTTATATAATATTAAACAAGAATATCAGTATATCATAAAAAAGTATATGATTAGTGAAAAATGTCTCATTAGCAGCCTCTAGAGGCAGAAACGTGTATTACAACACACAATAAAAAAAACTTAAACTGAGTGTTTGCTGCTCGTAAAGCCTTATTCATATTCTGAGGATGGAACTACATAAAATAGTTTTTTTTGTCCTTATTCAAAATTGAAACTATAGTTCAAATGTGGAAAGGGATGAAATATTCAGTTTTTAATGATCTTAACAGTTCCTAAAATGCACTAATTATGATATATTGCATGAACTGTTGATATTAGGATTAAAGGGCACTTCATTAACATAACATGGTCAAGCTCATACACCCATCATGAGACCTTAGAGGCAATGTGAAAGAAGAAGAAGAAGAAGGGATTGGACGTCATACAGTAGATGGAAAACTGATGGAGTCAAAGGTCAAAAGCTGTTTTTCATGTTGTACTTCTTTTCCAAAGTAACCTGAAATCACCTTAAAAGTTTAATTCCATTACATTTGACAGTTTTACACGCAAAAACAACTCGACTCTTAAATGCTGACCCGCGTGCTCGTTGCCCACGGTTACCCAGTGTTTTGGACAGACACAGCAGGAGAGGACCGCTTTGAACGGATCGTCTTTGAAGGATTTACGAGCAGATTGAGAGAAGCTTTAAAGTGATCTAGGGCTCTTCACGGGACTGTGTCAACTGTTTTCAATGTATCAATGTTCAACACAGCAGCTGACTCGCATTAGAAACTGTACGGAATCATTCATTACCACCGCCAAGTTTGATGCACATGTAAGCAAGGAGGTTCCTGTGGTTTTTATTTTGCAACAATCTGGCTCTTCTCGCATAAAGCTGAAACAATCGACCCTTGACAGTGAGCAGCGTCATTCCAAAAGAGACTGTACATGGCTTCAGATGGCTGTAAAGAGACTCACTAGAGTAAAGAGAGGCTGTCAGTATATGATGGTGCTAAGAATTATTGAAACTCATGAATCTTTCTTCAGTCTCACAGGCCAGTTTGTTTCCAGTACGATCACATGTCAGCTGGTTAAAGAACGTAAGACTGAAGGTGGAAAGATGAGCACAACATCAATAAAGAGGTTTGATTTCACAGAGGATCATGTGAGGGTGCTTTCAAGTAAAGTGGTGAAAATATAAACTACAGATTCAAACATTAAGCAATTTAATCAGGGGAAGGACTGGGACAGTAATTCAGGACGGGAGCTTGACGCCATTCCAGGCCACTCTTTTCATGCAGACCATCAGACCTCTAATGGCGCTTTTCCACTATACAGTTCTAGCACTCGACTCGGCTCGACTCGACTCGTTTTTTTTTTGCGTTTCCACTAGAGATAGTACCTTGTACTAGGCAGTTTCGCGCAGCCGTGCTATGACAACCCCGCCCATGTTGAGTAGGTACAATAGTAATGGAAAAGGTCGTTCCTGAGTCTACTCTACCGAGTAGAGTCGAGCGGTGCCGAGTAGTGCTAGAACTGTATAGTGGAAAAGCGCCATCATTTTGTATTAAATTTTCCACCATTGTGGTCAATAAAGTTTTATTCTATTCTTATCTATTCTATAACGGTTAGTGAACTTATTGGTCACTCCCAAATGTATTTTATTTGAATACAGGGTTTTCATTGAAAACTAAGTTATTACTAAACTTAACTAAACAAACCAAACTAAAGTAAACTTACTAACCTAAATTAACTTAAACTAAACTTACTAAATTAAACTAACCTAACCTAACCTAACCTTACTAACCTAACCTAAACTAAACTTACTAACCTAAACTAAACTTACTAGACTAAACTAAATGTACTAACCTAAACTAATCTTACTATCCTAAACTAAACTAATCTAAACTTACTACCCTAAAGGGTTTTTTCTGTATTGTCCTCTGTCTGCTCATCAGTCTACACTTGTTGTTGTGTTGTTCTTCTTGTTGCGTACTAAACTAAACTAAACTAACCTAAAGTCACTAAACTAAACCAAATTAAACTAAACTAACTAAACTAAACTAAACTAAACTAAACTAAACTTAACTATTTAACTAAACTAAAGGTTTTGTCCTCTGTCTGCTTATCAGTCTACACTTTGTGTTTATGCTTCTTGTTGTCTTCAATTAGCTTTGACAGTCATTATTAATTTGCACTTTTTCTTCATTTACTTTTTAACCACTTATTTTTCTGCATGATAAAAAATAAAAAACAATCCAAAAAAGAAGAAAGAATGTGTTCCATGGTAGCCTAATGGTTACTGTACACTCCAAAGAAGTGCTACGTCTCTTGTTTGATTCCAGCCAGTGATCCCTGTTACATGTCGTCTCATCTCTCTCTACATTTCCTGTCTGTCACCTCACAACCTTCCAATAAAGACAAAAAACACCAAACACACATTCCCACCTCTGACTGCTTTCCTCTCCATAGCAACAGCAGCCAAGGCTCAAAGGTATTTGATGTACTATAACATGATTTCTCAGGGACAAAGTGTAAATAATTCAAACTGATGGACACAACAGAAACATCTAGTGCTGTTAAATGATCCTCCTGTGATGTGTTGATGCTGTGTGTGATTACCCAGGTACAGAGGAGCGATGTCCAGCTCATCGAAGTAGTTGACGACCGTTTCTTCTTCTGTGCTGCTCTCTCTGTATCCTGCCAGCTGCTGCAGGAAGCCTTCCTGCTCGTAGTTGTTGTCCTGCACGAGCTTCTCGGGCAGGTTCATCACCCGATCCTTCAGGAAGACGTCTGACGCATCCAGAGACAGGAGGAACTCTGTACCACACACACAACAACACAACAACACTGTCACAAACACCACTGACAGTACAGTAAAGAGGTGTTTCTGCTGCTTTCAGACCTGGCATCAACTTGTTGTTGTATGAAGATGTTCCATCTTCTGACTCCTGATCTTCAGCTAACAAATAAAGAGAACACAGATCTATATGTATGTATTACATGAATCCATGTAATCCAGAGAGCAGTAGGAGCTTTGTGTCTGTGTCTCACCATAGAAGAGTTCTTTAGCTTGTTCGTATGTTTTGGGGAAGCCGTCCAGAACGAAGCCCTGGTTTCTGCAGGGGTTAGACATCAGCTTATCCTTCATCACCTTCACCTGCAGCTGCTCATCCAGCTGACCTGCTGGACAGATGAGCTGATGAGCTGCTGATCCACAGATTTAATACTGTACTATCATGAAGCTGTGAAACTTAAAGCAGCAAAGTCTGAGTAATCCTGATCTTATATTGGTCAACATGATAAATAATAAGGTATAAATAGAGATCAAATGAGTTACATCATGCTGATATCATTATATGTACAATTCATGTAAGATTGGATTCATAATCAAGATCAAATACGCCATCATCACCTGTAAGAACTTCAAAAACAGTACATTTTATCTTAATAATTGTTCAATAACTTGTTATGAAATATAGATGATAGAAAGAGAGATACAGCTTAACAGCACAAAACTACAACAATAACTGAATAGAACATATAGACTCATTTTAATAAACTCTAATTCTCTTATTCTAAACTGAATATTAAAACTTACAGGGTATCTACATATTTTTAAGAACAAATTTGAAGACTTTTAAGACCACACATTTTTAACACATTTTTAGACCTTGAATATCAAAAACTAAATTTACCCTGATGGACATGTATATGTGCAAATATGTGTGTTTAGGTTTGTATGTGTGCAAAAGTATGTGTGTAAGTGTCTTTGCTGTGTGTGTGTGTGTGTGTGTGTGTGTGTGTGTGTGTGCGTGTGTGCGTACCTGTATTCTGCTCCATACTCTCTCTCATGCTGTTCAGCAGCTCCTGAGCCTCAGCTGCAGATTCTTCATTCTCTGCATCTGGATCAACGTTCCTCAGAGTATCTTCCTAGAAATGATAGAAACCGAACTGTGTGACATTATTATTATCAGTATTAGATCTACTGACTGTGTGAACTATGAGGGAGTCTGTAGAGATGAACACTACAGCTCTACGGAGATTTTTTAAGCATCTTTTAGTTCTTTGTGTTGATTTCATAATGAACTGAAGATTAGTGACTGTGGCTGGTGAATGTAGAGAAGAACTTAGTGGATAAAGAGAAGTCACAACTAAAAGGAGAGAAAATATTCAACTTTATAAGCTGATAATATGTCACATGTTGTGTTTTCAGATTTTTCTGTTGCCCCCTAGTGGTGAAAAAACAAACAAACAAAAGCAAAGCAGCAGACCAGTTTAGAGATGGTGTCAGAGACGGTCTCCTTTAGTGTGACGTGATGGAGCTTGTAGTGTTCACAGATGTTTTTGGACATTGAGCTCTTCCCCACAGCTGGAGGACCCAGCACACACACACGGATGGGCTGCAGAGAACACACAACACTGATTATTCAATGCAGCTTAGAGAGAAACAAAACAACTATCATGAAGTTAAAGACAGCAGTAGTGTTTCTTCTCTCTGTGCAGCACCCACCAGCAGTCCTCTGGTCTGTCTGTACTCCTCCACCACCAGCTCTATGTTCTCCACCAGACCAGACTTACACACCCAGTTGATGGAGAGCGGTTCTTTTAGGTGGACAGCCTCCATACGAAGGTTAATGCTCATGGAATCAACTTCCATCACCTGTCGAGAGGAAATGACAAATCAGGGGATCTTCAGGATGTGGTTAGCTTAGCATATTTTTATTTAGCCTTTATTTAACCATGTTAGTCCCATTGAGAGTCCTGCCAAGACAACACAGAGTCAAATAATCAGACAATACATAAATGAGCTACATTAAAACTTACTCATATAAAACACTTACACATAGACAACCTGGACTCAAGAGTTTTCACCAGTGCTTTAAATTTGGTTAAAGGTATGAGGTTTTGAAGATGAAGTTCAGATTGTAAATTGTTCCACGCATCAGGTGCCGAAAACCTAAAAGCTTTCTTTCCCAATTCAGTTCTTACTTTGGGAACAACAAATTGGAAAACACTGGAAGCCCTGGAAGTAGAGGGGAACAGCTAGCCTGGCTTTGTCTAAAGAGAGAACAGTATCATTTGAATCCTGTAGGTGTAACATACACTCAGGTCCTGTGTGAGGTAAGCTTCCTCAAATGGCATTTTCTGGATCTTCCCTGGTCCGAGAGCAGAGGCAACTGTCTGAAGGAGAAACATGTGAAATATCACCATCTTTATATCTCAGGAAACATATCAGATGTATATATACTGTAAATATAGGTGAGTATTACGGCTGGGCAGTACATCGATATTATATCGATATCGTGATATTTTATAGATATCGTCTTAGATTTTGAATATTGTAATATGGTGATATGGAATAAGTGTCTTTTCCTGCTTTTAAAGGCTGCATTATAAAACATGTAATTGTATGAGCTTAACAGACAGTTCTATTATCTGCCTTTATCCAGTTAGTCATTATATCCACATTACTGATGATTATTCATCAATAATCTCATTGCGTCTTCCCTACAATCTTGTCAAAATATCGATAACGTGATATTTGATTCTGTCATATGGTCCAGCCCTAGTGAGTTTATCTACAAAAAGGAACCAGGATGGTCACATAAAGAACATGAGCTGCATTAACTTACTTGTTTACGGTATGTAATACATTTAAATCGTTCTACATGATTATAGAATGAAGAAGAAGAGCTTGATGACATGTCTTACACTCACAGGAACATGTTTCAAGCCTTTTACACACACACACACACACACACACACACACACACACACACACACACACACACACACACACACACACACACACACACACACACACACACACACACACACACACCTTCACAATTTCCTCCATGGTGTTGTTGGAATAGTCCACAGCTAGCAGGTAGTACGGCTTGGGCTGATACTCAATGACATTATGAATCACACTGAAACACAAAGAAATCACACTGTTGTTAAATAACAGTGTATCTGCACATTTTTAAGTACAAATTAAACACATTTAACTTAAAAATACTACCACAGCATAAAAATACTAATGTCACTGCAGTAATAGTATGCTTTACCATGTTGTAAGTTTTTCATGTATTCAATGCAGAAAAGTGTCACATGTTGTTGATTGGTTGGTTATGTAAAATAATCAGAAAGTAATGATAAATAACATAAACTGAACACATATAATTACACTCAAATCAAATGTAATGTCTTAACTCCTATAAATCCACACATTTTAACACATTTTTAGACCTTAAATATCAAAAACTACATTTAAGACATACTGTAAGAGCAAATGTGTTACAAATTTAAGGCAATATCTATATTCTCCTATCAATAAATGTTCAAGGAAGCTATTTAGAATAAACATTTGTATTTGTATTTCGTGTGTGTGTGTGTGTGTGTGTGTGTGTGTGTGTGTGTGTGTGTGTGTGTGCGTGCCTCCCCCACCTTGCCAGGTCATTGATGTGAATCATAGGGATGATGTTGTTGCCCTCTCCAAAGACAGGTATTGCATTTTCATCGCCGAGCCATGACATCTAACAATACACAATATCATTCAATAAGGTGCTCACACTTACTTCTACTCTTACACTCTGACTGTATAATCTGATTATACTAATTCACACTTTTGCACTGATTGACGATGGGATGGTGAATATGAGTCAACTTCAAAGAGCAACTTACCATAATCATAACCTTATCATAAGACATGTATTGATGTGCCAGTACATACACTGCATTTTCACTGATTTGTTCACTCTGATTGTTTTACAGATTGTCTGCTCCATGTAGTTACACACTGCGTTTGCTTTTCAAGACTTCCACTTTACACACAGACATGAATGCAGAAGTATGAAGATGTATTGAGCATATAAATGATCCTTCAGGACTTTTTGTGTGTGTTTGTAGACTCATTTTTTGTTGTGGCTCAAGGGGATGCTAGTTGGGATTCACACCTGGAGTTTCTTCTGATATGCTGATATAAAAAGAGAGAGAGAGTAAAATCAACAATCTACACAAGTCGGAAATTCTCACCTTGAAAAAAAAGTGGAAGATCTGCTCTCCCATCCCGTACTGAAGTCCTGACGCCACCACGTATGTAGAGAACAACGCTCTGTCCTGAGAGAACATGAGGAGGGGTGTTACAGGGTCATGGGTCGGTAAAATGTGACCAGTGCAAGCGTTTGAATTGGAATGTGAAACTCACAGTTTTGCCCATCTTGACCACCTTCTTCTCCAGGTCAATGTGCTGTGTGAAGTTAAGATGTGCTCTTCTTCTCCTGAAATCCTCATCAGTGAAAGGAAGCTCCAAATCATCCTGTGTACATGTAGTTTATATATATATATATTATACATTTAAATATAAGCAAGAATGAGCAAATACACATAGATAACAGATAAAGGTATGCTACAGTTTCTCAATGTGGTCCTGATATCTTATCAATGACCTTTAATAACTGTGTATAGAATCTGTTGATTTTAGTTGCAACAGCCCTACAGTATGTGATGTGTGTGTGATGTGAGTGTATGCAACACAAACACACAGAGCTCCTCTATGTTCACACTCACAAGGTTGACCGGCTTGCTGGACCCCCACGTCATCACCGTGGAGACGAGGATGAACATCTTCTGTCCAGCGAAACTGCCCATTTTATTGTGAAGGGCTGAAAATACAACACAAAAGATGTCACAACTTCAATTCATTGAGTCTGTTATTATTTTCAACAAACCTACATTTGATTATATTGATAATAAAGCATGTAGATGTGACTTGATTTTTTTGGGGGGGTTTTAATAGTAAAAATGGTACATAGTTAAAGTAGGTAAAACATAGAGTAAATAAAATACTGTATATAAAATCAAGTAAAATTCAGCATTTTAAAAGAAGTTTAGTAGTGCATCAGTGTATAGAGGACACTAATAAAAGGCTAAAGTGAAGAGGTATGGTTTTAGCCCTCTTTTGTCTATAGTCTCCCAATAAGCTTATACTATGTTGCCATTAACTAAATACAAAAAGACTGAAATTAGAATGACAGTGTGAAAAGTAATTAACTGCTGAGGTCATCACAATGTTCAGAATTAAAAAATGGATCACAGATCAGAAAAGAAATGTAAAGTTTGATAATTAACAAGTATTGACACAGACTGTATCTGTGTGTGAGGAACATATATGTCAAATAAAAATCATGTGGCAGCAAAAACAGATGTCTGTAGTTGCTACAGCTGCTGCTCAGTTCTGATAAAGCCAATATACATTATCAGTCAAACATCTGTGTGTCCAGACTTTTGACTGGTACTATAGCAAGTGGCACATTTACACGAACAGTAGCAAAGTACAGTAGCTCAAACGAAAACATTTCCTCCAACCCTGTGTGAACAATCTGAGGACAGAAGACACTGAACAATAGGGGTGGGGAAAAAAATCGATACAGCATAATATCACAAAAATATAGATATTTTATTATATGAGTTGCAAAT
This sequence comes from Scomber scombrus, assembly GCF_963691925.1. Lineage (NCBI taxonomy): Eukaryota > Metazoa > Chordata > Actinopteri > Scombriformes > Scombridae > Scomber > Scomber scombrus. The sequence goes on from NC_084988.1 coordinate 25,458,208, forward strand.
GAAAATGTAAGTTTCTGATACTAGAATAATAAAATCAATTGCTTTCTCAGTCCACTAGAGGGCTCCAGCTTGTTTTCTGGTGAGGTTTGCAGTTGAAAAAAGGTAATGAATTGCAATATATATCGCAGCATATCGCAATATATTTAAAATCGCAATAATATTGTATTGTGACAGAAGTATCGTGATAATATTGTATCGTGGAGCCTCTGGTGATTCCCGACCCCACTAAACAACCCATCAGCCTGTCAGTGACCACACAGTGACGCACACCTGCCTACCTGAAACAGCCCACAGAGCCTCTTCTACTTGATCAGCATGCTGGGTAATGTTGTAAATAATGATGTCACACTCCATCAGTTTTGGAAGGAGCTCATCATCCCTGTTCAGTTGCTTGTATACAAGAAGGAATATCAAGAATATTAAAAAATGAATAAATCCTGGTCTTAAATGTTCATTGACAGTATATCATTATATTGGAGAGCTTTTGTTAATAAAATACTTACATAGTACTCCTCCATCACATGTGCTCTTTCCTCCTCACATCTGTCACAAACTGTTCCAACAATGTGGAAACCTCCTTCTATCATTCTCTCCTCCTCTTCCTCACTCTCCATCTCTCCATCAGGTGCTTTTATCACATTCTCGGATAGAAACTGCAAAGAGAGATGAAGGTGTAGTTGACTTTAAGTAAAGCTGTCCTAAACGTATACTAAGTTAGCCGTGTTGCTAACTTCAGGCTTTGGCAGCTCAACTAACTTCATTTTGACAGTCCACATTAAAATGCATTTACCTTGGCAATACATTTAGACGCGTAGGAGTCTATGTTGTTGATAAAAACTCGTTTATGTGTCTGTCTGGCTCCATCCATCCTCCTTTCCGTCCTGTAGAAGCTAATGTAGCTGTTAGCAGGTGCTGTTACTGTTGATGTGCCGTTGCTATGGAGATGAGCTCACGCGGTGAGATATGACGGACAGACCCGGCAGTCTGTTATTTTATTATTTACCTATATTATTACTTATTTATTCATGTTGTATGTTGAAATATGTGCAGTACAGTGTGGTTATATCAGTTATTTAATAGGTCAATGCTGTTCATTCATGTTTATTAACCATTAGAAACCAGTTTGCCTGCTGTTACCATTAGATTCCTGAAGGGGGCAGCAGAGCCCACTAAATACAGAGCATGGGATTAAATGACACATCTTTTCTATGGTAAGATATCTGTCCTGGAAGAATACAAAAATTAAAAATAAATAAAAGTTACTTTTTTATATCAAATAAAGATGAAATTTTACAGAAATGCATTACAAAAATAAATTAATAAAGTGTTTATCTGTCACTTCTCTGTCTCCTCTTTTCTCACAGACAGTCGAGTCTCTCCGTATATCCGAATGCAGGTGTTTGATTGGTTGATTAGCGTCACGTGTGAAGATTGGCTATGTACAGTGGTCTGTGAGTTATTGAGGTCCGCTCCACATTTACCGTAATATCTAGAGAAGCTGCACCCTTTAAAATAGAAACGCTCAGAAAAAATTTAACAATCCTCAATATTTCATCAGTTACAGGTCTGGGTCTGGATAGGAAAGCGTCTGGGTCCGCCTATTATTGAACTCTGTTATAGTGTTACTGATATTATTCTGTATGAAGTCAATCATTCTGATCAAAATCAAGATAACCATTCTACCATAGTCCAGATTAGATTGCTAGCACAGGATTGAGTGTTTTCAGCCATTAACACACAGTCATTAATCAGATTTCAACCTTAAAACTGGTTTGATTGAATTATTTTATTGTTTTTTAAACCTATTTTTCTATGTTTTTATATCTATTGTGTGCTACTTTTTGTGATATTTCTTTTTTTATTCTGATTTATTATTGATTAATGGGTCTAGTTTGATGTGTCAGTTTGAAGTATATTCCTTTAACATCTCTGCTAAATGATCCCTATAAATTGTGATGTCATTGTTCCATGACATCATCCATTCCGGAATGTGACCCAACAGTGATCTCGAACCCACAGGTCCACAGAAATAGAACGCATCAGTACTTCAGTTCACATCAACTGAAACTGCACAGAAATCTACTCAGAGAAACTTTTCTTCTTCTTGTTCTTTACATTAGTATTTCTATATTTGTTCATATTTCTACATTTCCATTGCAATTTGCTTCAAAAATGTCCACGGCATCAAGCGATATGTCAGGTAAGCTGAGAGTGGAGAACAAAAAAAGTCATATATCTTAAACTTTGAACAACTAAGAAACACAGAAACATCCTAAGTTATGTACATATGTGAAAATAGCTCAAATTTATGTGGTGAAATAATATTGATAAAATGTTTAAACAAGAGACTTTACATTTTGACTTGAACTAAAGTTATTTTACTGTTACAATAACAATGTTTCAGGAGCTGTGTATTGTTTTATCAATACCAATGCCAAGTAAATATATAAATGATGAATGGGTGATTTTTTTAGTTTAAAAAAATGCAGTTGGAATAATTCAGAGGTAGCTTTTTACTGTCTATCTGTCTTGATATGATTGACCTTGTATGAGATTAATTTGTCAGCAAAAAGTTATTTTTGAAAAAAAAAGAAGTAAATGATTTGTACCAAAATATAACAAACTATTTAATAAAATGGTGATTTTAATATTTATTTAAAATAATTGAAAAGCTAAAGCTGATAATGTTTGAGGAAATAAACAGTAGTGGAAAGTTGTTACTTCACTGTGTTTATTTTACAATTAAAAGTTTGGGTTATTATCCCCCTCAAAAATGTTTGCAGTACCAACATGTGATGACATGGATATTAAGATAAAAAAGTAAAGTACATGTTAAAGTATATTCTTTGGACAACAGTTTATTTAAGGTTTGCAGCAATGAAATCAACCTGGAGAAAGATTTAATGGATTTTATCTATTGTTTTGTAATGTATTGTGTTGTAAGGTATTGTATTGTGCTGTAATGTATCATGCTGTAATGTAATGTATTGTGTTGTAATACAATGTAATTCTATGAAATGTATAGTAATGTGATGTCCTGCCATGTATTGTGCTGTAATGTAATGTAATGTATTGTATAGTAATGTAATGTACTGTAATGTATTATCATATAATGTATTGTCATGTAATGTATTTCATTGTAAGGTTATGTAATGTACTGTAAAGTAATGCAATGTTATATAATGTTATGCATTGTAATGTATTGTAATGTAATGCATTGTCATGTGATTTATTGTAATGTAATGTAATGTATTGTAATGTTTTGTATTGTAGTGAATTGTATAGTAATGTAATGTATTGTATAGTAATGTAATGTACTGTAATGTATTATCATATAATGTATTGTCATGTAATGTATTGCGGTGTAAGGTTATGTAATTTACTGTAAAGTAATGTAATGTATTGTCTTGTAATGTTATGTAATGTTGTGCATTGTAATGTATTGTAATGTGAACTACTGTAATGTATTGTAATGTATCGTAATGTAATGCATTGTCATGTGATTTATTGTAATGTAATGTATTGTAATGTGTTGTAATGTAATGTATTGTTCTGTAATGTTATGCAATATACTGTAGTATATTGTAATATAATCCAATGTATTGTGTTGTAATGTAATGTACTGTAATGTTTTGTATTGTAATGTAATGTTTTGTAGTGTAATGCAATATAATATAATGTACTGTAATGCAATGTAATGTATTGTAATGTAATGTATTTTGACGTATTTTATTGTAATGTGTGTATTGTGCTGGAATGTAATGCATTGTATTGTAATGTAATACATTTTGACGTATTGTATTGTAATGTAATGTGTTGTGCTGGAATGTATTGTAATCTAATGTTTTATGCCCTAATGTTATGTAATGTATTGTCATGTAATGTTGTGTAATGTACAGAAATGTAATGTAATGTAATCTAATGTATTGTCTTTTATTGTATTGTATGGCAATGTAATGCAATGCCTTGTATTGTACTGTAATATACTTTATTGTAATGTAATAATGTGCTGCAATGTATTTTACTGTATTATATCATAATGTGTTGTACTGTAATGTGTTGTAATGTATTGTATTGTAATATAATGTCATATAATTCAATGTATTCTATTGTAATGTAATGTACTGTAATGTATTGTATTACAATGTAATGTATTTTAATGTCATGCAAAGAAATATATTGTATTTTAATGTAATGTAATGTTAATGTATTGTATTGTAATGTAATGTATTGTATTATAATATCATGTATTGTAATGTAATTTAATGTAATGTATTGTATTGTAATGTAATGTATTTTGATGCATTGCATAGTAATGTAATGTATTGTGCTGGAATGTAATGTATTGTATTGTAATGTAATGTATTCTGCTGTGATATTGTAATATAATGAAATTCCATGCAATGTATTGCAATGTAATGTACTGTAATGTATTGTATTATCATGTAATGTAGTGTAATGTAATGTACTGTAATGTATTGTATTATCATGTAATATTGTAATGTAATGTACTGTAATGTATTGTATTATCATGTAATGTATTGTAATGTAATGCAATGTAATGTATTTCAAGATCAAGATTCAAGATTCCAGATTCATTTTAATTGTCATTCAGTATAGCATCCAAAATGCAAACAAAACAAAATTAAGAGCAAAGCTTTGTCAAAATCACAGAAGATGAATTGAAATAGTAACAAATAAATATTTAAAATAATTAATTTCTGGACACACATGAAGTGTGGATCAATAAATAATGAATAATATTGCTCATATTCAAGACAGCTGCAATCTGTAAGATGTATTGCGCTGTAATGTTATGTAATGTACTGTATTGTGATGTAATGTAATGTAATGTAATGTTTTGTAATGTAATGTTTTGTAATGCATTGTAATTTAATGTAATGTAATGTTTGTATTGTAATACAATGTATTTTATTGTAATGTCTTGTATAGTAATATAATGTATTGTTTTGTAATGTTATGTAATGTGCTTTAATGTACTGTAATGTATTGTATTGTAATGTAATGTTTGTATTGTAATACAATGTAATGTATTGTTCTGTAATGTATTGTAATGTACTGTAATGTATTGATATGTAATATAATCCCCTTATGATGTACTGTAATATATTGTAATGCAATGTATTGTGCTGTAATGTTGTGTAATGTACTTTAATATAATGTATTTTAATGTGCTGTAATGTAATGTAATATGTTGTATTGTAATGTAATATACTGTAATGTACGGTATTGTATTGTAATGTAATGCAATATAAAATAATGTATTATAATGTAATTTAATGTAATGTATTGTAATAATGAATGTTGATGTTTTGTTTTGTAATGTAATGTATTGTGCTGGAATGTAATGTATTGTAATGTAATGTTATATATTGTACTGTAATGTATAGTAATCTAATGTTTTATGCTGTAATGTTAAGTAATGTTCTGTATTGTAATGTAATGTATTGTAACATAATGTATTGTATTGTAATGTAAAGTAATGTATTGTAATGTTGTGTAATGTACAGTAATGTAATGTAATGTTTTGTAATGTGCTATAATGTATTGTAATGTAATATAATGTACTTATAATGTACTGTAATGTATTGTAACATAATGTATCTTAATACATTTTAATGTAATATACTGTAATGTATTGTATATAATGTATTTTGATGTATTGTATTGTTTTGTATTGTATTGTATTGTATTGTATTGTATTGTATTGTATTGTATTGTATTGTGCTGGAATGTAATATATTGTATTGTTATGTAGTGTATTGTAATGTATTGCAATCTAATGTTTTATGATGTAATGTTATGCAATGTACTATTATGTAATGTATTGTAATGTAATGTGATGTATTGTTATGTTATGTTATGTACTGTAATGTATTGTATTGTAATGTATTGCAATGTAATGCACTGTAATGTATTGTATTCAAATGTTATGCTGTAATGTAATGTAATGTTATGTTTTGCAATGTAATGTACTGTATTGTAATGTAATGTATTGTAATGTAATATAATCTACTTATAATGTACTGTAATATATTGCAATGCAATGTATTCTGCTCTAATGTTGTGTAATGTACTTTAATGTAATGTAATTGTAATGTTATGTAATATACTGTAATGTATTGTAATGTAATCCAATGCATTGTGTTGTAATGTAATGTACTGTAATGTAACATATGGTATTGTAATGTAATGTAATGTAATGTATTGTATTATAATATAATGTATTGTAATGTAATTTAATATAATGTATTGTATTGTAATGTAATGTATTTTGATGCATTGCATAGTAATGTAATGTATTTTGATGCATTGTATAGTAATGTAATGTATTGTGCTGGAATGTAACGTATTTAATTGTAATATAATGTATTGTTCTGTAATGTATTGTAATCTAATGTTTTATGCTGTAATGTTATGTAATGTACTGGAATGGAATGTATTGTCCTGTAATGTATTGTAACGTAATTTATTGTAATGTAATGTGCTACAATGTATTGTATTATAATGTAGAATAATATATTGTAATGTAATGTATTGTGCTGTAATGTTGTGTAATGTACAGTAATGTAATGTAATGTTCTGTAATGTGTTGTAATGTAATATCATGTAATGAATTGTAATGTAATGTACTGTAATCAAATGTTTTATGCTGTAATGTAATGTCATGTTTTGCAATGTAATGTACTGTAATGTATTGTAATATAATGTCATGTATTGTAATGTAATGTGTAGTAATGTAATGTATTGTAATGTAATGCAATGCCTTGTATTGTACTGTAATGTATTGTAATATAATCCAATGTATTGCAATGTAATGTACTTTACTGTCTTGTATTGTAATGTAATGTACTGTAATCAAATGTTTTATGCTGTAATGTAATGTCATGTTTTGCAATGTAATGTACTGTAATGTATTGCAATCTAATGTTTTATGATGTAATGTAATGCTATTTATTGTAATGTATTGTAATATAATGTAATGTCATGTTTTGCAATGTAATGTACTGTAATGTAATATATTGTATTGTAATGTACTGTAATGTATTGTATTGTAATGTAATGTTTGTATTGTAATACAATGTAATGTATTGTTCTGTAATGTATTGTAATGCACTGTAATGTATTGATATGTAATATAATCCCCTTATGATGTACTGTAATATATTGCAATGCAATGTATTGTGCTGTAATGTTGTGTAATGCACTTTAATATAATGTATTTTAATGTGCTGTAATGTAATGTAATGTATTGTTCCGTAATGTAATGTAATATATTGTAATGTATTGTAATTTAATGTTTTGTGCTGGAATGTAATGTATTGTAATGTAATGTAATATGTTGTATTGTAATGTAATGTACTGTAATGTACGGTATTGTAATGTAATGTAATGTAATGTAATGTATGGTATTGTAATGTAATGTAATGTATAGTAATATGTTGTATTGTAATGTAATGTAATGTACTGTAATGTATGGTATTGTAATGTAATGTAATGTATGGTATTGTAATGTAATGTAATGCAATATAATATAATTTATTGTAATGTAATGTAATATGTTGTATTGTAATGTAATGTATTTTGATGTTTTGTTTTGTAATGTAATGTATTGTGCTGGAATGTAATGTATTTTAATGTAATGTAATATATTGTTCTGTAATGTATAGTAATCTAATGTATGTATGTAATGTATTGTGCTGTAATGTTGTGTAATGTACAGTAATGTAATGTAATGTTCTGTAATGTATTGTAATGTGTTGTAATGTAATATAATGTAATGCATTGTAATGTAATGTAATTTACTGTCTTGTATTGTAATGTAATGTACTGTAATCAAATGTTTTATGCTGTAATGTAATGTCATGTTTTGCAATGTAATGTACTGTAATGTATTGTAATATAATGTAATGTATTGTAATGTAATGTGTAGTAATGTAATGTATTGTAATGTCATGCAATGCCTTGTATTGTACTGTAATGTATTGTCATATAATCCAATGTATTGCAATGTAATGTACTTTACTGTCTTGTATTGTAATGTAATGTACTGTAATCAAATGTTTTATGCTGTAATGTAATGTCATGTTTTGCAATGTAATGTACTGTAATGTATTGCAATCTAATGTTTTATGATGTAATGTAATGCTATTTATTGTAATGTATTGTAATATATTGTAATGTCATGTTTTGCAATGTAATGTACTGTAATGTTATATATTGTATTGCAATGTAATGTACTGTAATATATTGTATTGTAATGTACTGTAATGTATTGTAATGAATTGTATTTTAATGTAATGCAATATAATATAATGTATTGTAATCTAATGTTTTATGCTGTAATGTTAAGTAATGTACTGTAATGTAATGTCTTGTATTGTAATGTAATATAATGTATTGTAATGTAATGTAATGTACTGTAAATTATTGCAATGCAACGTATTGTAATGCACTGTATTGTATTGTCAAGTAATGTAATGTATTGTATTCTAATGCAATGTAATGTACTGTAATTTCATGTAACACATGGCAACATAATGTAATGTATTGTAGTTGACTTACTGTAATGTTTTGCAATATATTATAATGTATTATAATATATTACAATGTTAAGTAATGTATTGTAATGTAATGTATTGTATTGAATGAGAAAATAACAGTAGATGTGTTGTGTGCCTCATTCACTTTACTGCCTTATATGATACGTAAAGTAGTAATTGGTGTTTTTTGGGTAAAACCTTTGCTGTGGTCGGCAAAAGTGCATCAAACACATCATTTGCCTCATCATTTGAAATCATATGATCCAAACATAGTTATTGTACTGTCTGACAATAAAATGTAAATTGAAGTGGAGAATGATTTCAATCTCTGTCACACAATTATAGAACAAAGCCCATCACACTTAGAGCCAAATCCACAAAGAATGAACTGTGCTTCCTTAAAGAATCATGGGGCTTTTTTTCACCTAAAGTTTAACATAGTTCATTTATTGTTGACATAAGTACTCATTATTTTAATTGCTGAACAGAACAGGTAGTTATACATGTGTGTGCCAATAATACACAGAAATTAATAAAGTTCATGCCTTATAAGTATTTTTTCTTCAATACATTTAAGTGTTTCAGTGTGCTGTACTAGTAGCAAAAATCACACCTCAACCTGCCTGTGTGTAACAGGTGAAAATGTCTGCTGAGATAAAGCATCTGTTACAACATGATAGTGCCTGCGTCATGGTTACCAATAGGAATGACTATGTACTAAGTGTGCTGTGAGGATTCATGACGAACATGATAGATGGTCTTCAGTTGTAAGATTATGGTCTGTAGAATAGGCTTTTCATCCCAGCGAGGTAGGCAACGTTTCAAATCATTAAAACAAATATAACAAAATCATAAAATATAAAATGTTTTTATTCCATAAAAACCACATAGTGCAAAATAATGTACATTAATCTTAGACAGCAGATTTCAAGGGAGCAGTGCTTCATGTTTCATCATGTGCCCTTATGTATCCTCAATGCTTGTGTGAAATCATTATTTTAAAATCTATATAGCTTGAAGCCAGAGATAGAACTCTGAAGTGTTAAAATCATCACATTGATCAAGTCAATAAATTAATCACAACATTCACATGAATCATGATTTCACAGTGTTCAGAATAATTTTTCTGCCTCCACGGCAAAGTTATCAAACTGAGCCAGTTCATATGAGTGTGTTCCTATAGCAGCCCAGCCGTTCTTTGGTGTCAGTATCACAGCTTTTTTCCACAGTGGATATCCATTCAGCTTCCCAGACGCATACTGACCCTGCAGCAGAGAGAGAGAGAGAGAGAGAGAGAGAGAGGGGGGGAGACAAGTTTAACCACATACAGCACATTTACCTGTTTTACTCGTTACAGTATGACTGTTTACAGGCTTCCAGACAGTCAGTCACATGGATGTGACAATAAACCCTGCAGATGGTGGCTGAGAGGTTCAGTTACCATGTGATTACACTTTGACTGACATTAACAACCAGTCACTGCAGTCATTTACTAAATCAATCAATCAAACTTTATGTATATAGCAGCTTTCATACAGGTTAATGTAGTTCAAAGTGCTTCAAAGTAGTAGACTGAGAACAACATAAAGAAAAGGAATTAAAAAAGAGAAACAAGTTGAGACCAATTCACTGCCATACGATGAGAAAATAAGAATGATAAAAGCGTTTTTAAAATAAAAAAAATTATTAAATAAAGTAAAATAAATAAGAGAAAATAAAAAAAAACATAAATAATAAAGAGAAAATTAAATATTAGAGGAAAAAAATGAGGTTAAAATAGATAAGAAAAAGACAAAACAAAAGTAAGAATGAAATAAAAGAGATAACGTTTATTAAAAAGTAAACTAATAAGAGCAAAGGGCAGAGCCGATGTTAGTAATTGAAGTAAGATGGACTGCTCAAAAACAGGTTTTATGTTTCAATATTAATGGGACTGAATACCAACTGATATATTCAAATGTCTTTCTATGTTCAACCGATAGCCCAAGTCAAAAAATATTCACTATCTGGGTTTTTTGCTTCTTTTTTTCTCCTTTAATGACTAATCTACTATTCTAAATTGTGTGTAGGCTTCTCCACCTGATACACTGATGCATGTATGCAACAAAGCAAAGGAGAATGATTTGTGTGGACAGGAATAACAAATATCAGGGTGTGGGGAGTAATCAGCCAATCACATCACTTGTTTTATGACACTGAAACAGCTGAGCTAATCCCAGTGAAGCCTGACAGCAGCTCAACAAATGAAGACACTTACTTGTACAGTGAGCGATAAGGTGTGCCAACCATACGCTCGAGTACCAGACTGTCCCTCAGCCAGTACTGTCTGACCAGCTGTGGACAGAACAATAGAACATCATTCCCTTTACATGCTTTAAAGTCTGACTACACTTTTACCTTTATGATATAATGTGTAATACTGACCGAGATCATTGGTGACTTTGTACGTGCCGTCTGCAAACACCCAGAAGAAGACTCCTTTAGCGCTGCGGACTGACTGCCCTCCTTTATCCACCCTGGCTGCTATGAAAACACCACCAGTCTTCACTTTCTCCATGAAGACGTCACATGTGACAGTCACGTTCTGCCTGGAAAGTAAAAAAAAAAAACACATTAAAAGGTATACTATGATGGTTTAGTTGGTGTTTGTGAACATATCGTTCATAGTTGAGAGAGAAGTGGTGGTCGAGCGAGCTAGACTGAATAAATAGAACAAACAGCATTGGTGAGATTAAAGGTGGTTATGTTCTAAAACTCAAATAAACACACCCACACTTTTGCACAAACCTGCGGGAAGGTGCAGCCTTGCCAGATTTAGTGTGAATGCAGAGCTTTATCCTCTCTGCTCTGTGTGTGTGTGTGTGTGTGTGTGTGTGTGTGTAGCTCAGCCCCGCACACACCTGCTGCTCTTTATACATCCGTGACACAGAGACGGAGAGCAGAGCGAAGCAGATGAGAGAGACAGACCCAGTGGTGTAAACAGATCAGTACACTATGAAAAATATATATCAATAAAAATCACTAGGAATAATAAGGCCGAGCATGAAGTGCAACATGAAATAAATGTCATTGTATTTAAATGTATAACATGTTTGTCATGTCATACTGTGTACCAAATGATGTCTTATATGTTTCAGTTCAATAAATGAGTGCAGTCTGTATTTTGTTCATGTGGATGGAAATAAATAATTAATTTCACTGAATAATACGTTCATGATAAATATGTAAAAGGTCAGCTAAACTCATTTGATTTAATTCATGTTTAGATAAGAATGATGTTTTGTATAGGCAAACAGTATTTTAAGCTTTCTTTTAGGAGAGTCATTTATGTTACTGTCACTTTAAGAGAGTAGGTCTCCAGCACACAGAGATATATCAGGCAGTTGAGGTTCAATTAAGGACCGAGCCACACAGTTTTCTTACCGTAATACTTTTTGCTGATTAGGAAAGCTTAATTTTGAACACTCCTGTAAGAAGATACTGCAAAACTGTGGAATAAATATACTTTGCTTTATCTTTTTTTAGATCCCGAGTCCTGTGGAAGTTTGTTCCTGCTCAAGTGAATGTACACAAGTCAAGCTATTAAAGCAATTGATGAGATTCAACTCCCACACATACTTTCTGGCTATAGATAACAATCATTCTCACTAATATAAGTAATGACTCATGAATCGTGACCTGGATGTGGATAAGCAGCAGAAAAGGAATGCATGCATAGATTAACCAATTAAAAATGAATAGTAATAATAGAATATTTTTATTTATTTATTTATTTGATAAACGAGTCCGGTCTTGAGCGCACCTGAATTTTGTTGTATTATGTACAATGACAATAAAGTAATATTTAATCTTTATCTTTAAAAGAAATAATAGTTTTATATTATAATAATTAATTCAAAGTCAGAGAACAATAAAATCTGAGATTTTCCATACATTACTAACATTACTGCCTATGATGGGTTAGGGTTAGGGTTAGGCTCTCAATATATTTAATGAGATTTAAGACATTTAAAAACCTTCTATGGACTTTTTTTACTTTTTTTGTGAGGAAACCTTCAAGACCTTCAGTTACTGAGCATGTTCACTGAAGCATCATCTCACCACTGATAGTCTCCTATGACGCTAATGGTCTGGTCAGCGTCCGTCGCCCAGGTGACGGGTCTCTGGGTCAGAACTTGGCGCAGGGTGAAGACGTGAGGTCCGGGGTCGGTCAGGTTGACGTAGTACTCAAACACCCCGGTTTGGTCTGCAAAGTCTGGAGCTTCAGAGAAGGGGGGGGTTCCTACAGGAGAGCACATAAATACAGGCAGAAGCACTGTGAAGGCCAGTTTTTTTACCATCTCACAATTGTGTGAAAAACTACGACAATAACTGAATGACCTGTAGAACACCAGTAAATAACCTGGTCTCTGTGTGTGTTACTTACGGACATTAAAGTCATCCTTGTAGGCTTTGGGGAAGCGAGCAGAGGGAGGAGGGTCGGGGTAGCTGCCTTTCTGTCCTGTTTTAACGGTGGTTAAGGTGTAAACCTCGTCTTCTGCCAGATTCAAGGTGAACGTTCCATCTGAAAGCTGAAATCATCATCAACGTATTTGTGAGAGACAGTTAGATAAAATGTGTTAAAATCTATTTTGGGAACTGTCCCTTTACCTTCAGTGGAGTCAGTTTCTCGAAGAAGGAGGGCTTTTTAGTCTTGAAGTTAAACTGCGACCGCCATACTTGGAGCTCCTTGATGGATACCTGGAATATTAAATAAGTTAGTGTAAGACAGAAGTATCAATCGGTATCTTTTAATGGTTTGGTGAAGACTCCAGAGGAACTTACAAAAGATCCCTTCAGCTGGAATGTTGCATTCTGTGCCGTTACATTAAAGGGAAGGAGTGGAGGTCTGATGCACACTGAATGATCGTGAGTCTGTAGAGGAAACAGAGGAATACCTTGTAATGTTTTTGTCACACTGTAACACTGTATGTATATGTAACAACAACACAAGAGCCTCCAGAACTGAAAGCTGAACTTACCATGGTTTCTATGACAACGGTGAGGTTTCCTTTTCCGTCAGTCAGGGCTACGTAACTTCCGCCTTGTGCCAGATGTCCAACAGTCTGCAGGTAGCTCCATCCAGGCTGACTGAACTGTGTGGTGTGAGCTGCAAGGAACACAAGTCACTGCTAAACTGTATCATGTCCTATTAGCTCATTAAAAATAAACAATGCATTGTGTGATTTATTATATTTAGAGGGCACACTGGAGTAATCTGCTGTTCTTCTTACTGATGCTAATACTGTTCAATATCAGAATGAAAGGGTTACTGCAGTCATGTACTTTTTCCAGATCCTACATTTCCCACAATGCATAACATTTGCAATCACAGAAGACACTTTCACAAGTTGAATAGTACTCTCTGTGAAGAGTAAACTGAACGTCTTGTATTAAATTGGTGGAGTGACCCTTTAAATTCTGCACTGCATCATGTATAATGCCTAAATATGATTGGATTCAGATTCACTTCTTGATTCAATAAACCAATAAAGCAGTTACTATATTTAGGCTCTTCCTCCAGTTGACTGTGTGATCACCAATCACCCACTTCTTCTCTTCTGTTATTAAGAGGTCTGTTAAAGTTGAGGTTAGATGTTCCACTCCAATAACAACCTCTTAAAGATCAACTACAAGATAACACCAACATGTGCTCACTGACTTGTGGTAGATAAGAGTTCTTAAGTGAATCTAACTTATCAAACTACAGTATCTAATAACTTAATTAACCTTTCTGAGCCTCTTTACACTGGCTTCTGGTGAAACTGAGCATTTTTAGAGTGCATTATAATAATGTAATATCAGACCTGTCATGATAACTACTTTTATTGGACGATATATTGTCTTAGAAATAATCACGATTAACAATATTATTGTCATTTGAAGATCATTTTATACCACTGATATAATGATAATATAATAGTATAATAATGTAGATCATACATACTATATGTATGTATGATCTACATACATATAGTTCATTCTTTGAAGTGCTTTGTATAATATTATTACTGCGGGAGCTCATGCACCTTGACCTCTGTGTAATAACTGCTTTCAGTAATAAGCTAATGTGTCTCAGTGCCATGTTAGTGTGATGTTAACTGTTTTAACATCCTGTTGCATTGTGGTCAGTATCAGCTTGGCTTGTGAAACTATCCTGCTGAACACTGAAATACAGCCCCTGTGTCAACATGTGAACAATGTAGTGAATGATCAACTCTTTCTATTTGCCATCCTCATGTGCGGTTAAATATCAACAGAAACTAGTGTCACATGTCCTCAGTATGTCATGATATCTGTGTCCACATGCGAACCTGTGATCCAGATAGGAGACTCCACCACATAGTTGCCGCTCCAGGGCTCCTCGGCTGTCATCAGCCCGTCTCGGCCGAACGGCAGCTCCTCGTAGTAGCTGGCCACCAGGTTCCAGGAGATGGTGCTGCAGGAAGAGTCAGGGGCTGTTTACACTTGATTGATTTGAAATATATTTTAGTCATCTACTTCAATTCACACACTTCATTTCAGCTTCACTGGGGTTTCTGATTTTACTTTTTTTAAACCTCAAAGATGTAATCTGTTTTTTATTAGAATCAAATGCTAGAAATAACTTGTAAGGTCAGTTTTTGTTTCTTCTATACAAAGTTAAAGTGATGAATGAATGTAGATCACGTTAAAAGGCATTTGATGAGACTGTAGAAATTGTGCTGAAATAAAAACACAGAGTTGTTGTTGTGTATGCTTACGCAGTCATGAGTCCGTTGACGTAGTTCTGGTTGAGGATGCGAGCCCAGCAGCCTCCTCCAACCTCATCGTTGAAGGTGCTGTAGTCCTCTGAGGACCACAGCTTCTTCTGTGTCTTCAGGGCCTCCATCACTGTGTTGGTGCCTGGGTAGTGGGCCCTGAGAAGGGGGGGGGGGTTACACATATGTCACACAAGGTCAAAGGTCACATGATAAAAAAATCATCTACTTTTCATTTAAGTTGTGACAAAGGCCAGAGTCACAGGATGTCAGGTTGAGGAGTTTTGTATATTCCGTCTCACCAAACACACTGTGTGCATTCTAGAAGTCAGATATGTTGAGTACATTTCCTTCCTCATTAAACATCTGCTGAACTGATATTTGAATGTGTAACATCCCTATGCATCTATGTTTCCTCTTCTAGCAGGACATTATTGCTACTGAGTGTGTTAAGGCAACCACCTTTCAATAACTTCATCAAAGTAATGTAACTTATTATATTTGATGACTTTTTGATGACTTTTCTAATTTTCTAACCAATGTTTTCAGCTGTTTTTCATGGATACTGACATGACTTATAAGAGAGATCATTTCTTATAAAGCAACATTTATCTCTCATTTGAAAATGTATTCATTAGTTTATGTAGATTTACGAATATAAAATAAGGATATTTGATGAAAAAAGTCAAAAGTCTGGCATGAGCTTATTTGGTACTGTGGCACCATTTAAGCCCATGTGTGCTCCAAATAAGCCCACATCATGATTTATTTACTAAATATTTAAAAAATGTTTTAAAGAAAATTGATTTCAAAGCATTAAAAAGGCATTATGTATTTAGTAACATG
Organism: Scomber scombrus; assembly: GCF_963691925.1. Classification (NCBI taxonomy): domain Eukaryota; kingdom Metazoa; phylum Chordata; class Actinopteri; order Scombriformes; family Scombridae; genus Scomber; species Scomber scombrus. The sequence goes on from NC_084988.1 coordinate 25,474,397, forward strand.
TTAAATATTAAAATGATACTAATGTTCAAACTCTACTGGGTACCTTTTAAACCCATATAAACACACAAAACACAAGCAAATGAAAAAAAAGCCCAACAACAATAAAACATGAATACATCTGCTGCATTTAGTTAAAAAAAAAAATGCACACACAAACATGCACATTAACAAAATACAGGCAAATGAAGAAGAAAAAAATCACCAATTTAGCAACAAAACAGGGAAGCTATGTAAGTGGTGTTTTGCACCACTTACATAGTTTCATGCAGGTTGCATGATTCACACATTACTGCATATATTGTCTATTGACACTGGCTACAGCTACACCCTCACACTAACAATGCTGGCCTTATACTAATTGCTAGCGTTCCGTTTTTGATGTCCCCAGGATACTTACTCTGTGTTGTAACTCAGCTCTGTTGTTGCATATGACTTGGAGTTTTTATTTGTTTGCAGCACATTGCTACATTTTCTTTAAACTGCAGTGTGATGAGCTATACTTTAAGATAACTTTATTTACTGTACTTCAAAACATTCAAATGTAACAGTCAGCAAACAGGCAGTTCTGCTAATTATTAGATTAATTTGAAAATATCTTTAAGTTTTTTCCACAAAATATGACATTTGAGTTTTAATTTGAAGTTTGGCAAATCCAGTTTTTCTCATTATATTTACAGCTGGACAAAATGTATTTAGATATTCCTCTCTCCAACCTGTGCTATGAAGTTACTCTATTGTATTGTTCTTGTGTAATTGTGTGTGCCTCGACAGACAGACAACAGAAAAAGCCCACTGTATGTCACATACCTGCATCACTGTGGACACACATCAAATATATTTGAATCAGCCCCCTGAGTTTAAAACTACAATGCACATGTCAGAATACAGGAAGATACTCATGCACATGCACACGCACACGCACAAACTAGAAATTTTCAGTAACAAGTATCAAGTTAAGTGACGGACTCACAAATCAGCCGGCTGATGTTAAAGTGTCCAGACTGGCAAAAAAGAAGCCATAGCATGCAAGCTTTGATTGACAGGAGACAGAGGATGGTCCTACCCTATCACGTCTACGGCTCTGTTGAGCTCGGGGTCTAACATCAGAGACAGGGTAATGGGCTCCCACAGGTTGTCACTGGCTATGATCCTGACCCTCTCCAGGCCGCTCTTATCCAGAGTGTACCGCAGCAGCTGGTACAGCCGGTCACAGTGACAGTGAGGAGGAAGAGCAGAGGAAGAAGAGGGACAGACAGCTGTGACAATTCTGACTGCGTGTGGCTTTACAGTATTTGCTGCAACCGTGTTAAACTCAAATACCTGTAAGAGCTTTTTGGGGAAATAAAGCCAATATGGAATCAAACTGACAACCTTGTAACAAAATTTAATATCAATTATTGTGTCAACTTTAAAGCTGCATTCATATTTTTTTTTTTTTTTGCGCCATTCAGATGAAAATAAATCCAATATTCACTCTCCTTTCAGCTCTGGTTTGTTCTCCACCAACTTCTGAACAATATATCTAGCTCTTTAGCTGCTAAACGCTACGCTATGTTCACCAGCTAGTTGCTAACAGTCTTCCTGCTGTTCAGTGCTGAGCAGGTAGTGAACAGTGAGTTTATATGAGCAGCGCTGAGTGATTATTAAAACTGGATATTGTCACTTATCACCTGTCACTATTACATTTTAATAAATAATGTCCTGATTTGATTTTTTATATTAATTTCAATTCAACTGATTTGATTCTATTATGTCAAATTAAAAGCAACACTGTATGTCAGCTAGCACTGTGTAGGCCTATTATTATTCCACCTCATGTAAGCCTTTTTATATACTTTTGGATACAGAATTGCAGAATAGGCTAAATACTCTGATATCTGCACACAGCTAGCCACCTAGCACTAGCTACCAGACTGGCAAGAACTCGCTTAAAAAAGCAGAACCCACACACAGTTCACTGGACTGCCACCTCTCTGATAGCCACAGCTAACTAGCTGTCCTCACAACAGATTAGCCTGATATCTACTCGCAGCTAGCCAGTTAGCACAAGCTACCACACAGGAAGGAAGCCTCTGAACAAAATTGAATACACACACAGTTCACTTGACTGCCACCTCTCTGATAGCCAGAGCTAACTAGTCGTCCTTACAAGAGATTAGCCTGATATCTGTGCACAGCTAGCAGTTAGCACTAGCTACCAGACTGGCAAGAAGACACTGAATTGACTACAGTACTTTAAACTGACAAGTACAGGTACAGATACCCACAAAAAACACACCATAATAATAATATGGTGTGTCATAATAATGATAATATTGATTAGTGCAGCTTTAGAATAACATATTTATGTTTTAACATGACGGCAGCAATATACTGTCCAGCTTTCTACATTGAAATTGGTGAGTTATGTTGAGTGGTGAAAGTGTCACGCTTCACTGGAAAATACTACTCCATGCATATGGACATGCATATATGCAGATGATGCAGTTAGTTTATGATTGAACTGTCACTTCTGACTCTCAGATGCAATAGAAAAACAGCCACAAACATTTATAGAGAGGAAGGATTCGACGGATGAGGAACACAAGCCCGACTCAACAAGCGCTTTGAAAGCAAAGCCACACCCAGATGCAGTGGACGTTTCACCATCTGCTCATCACAAGTTTAGTCAATCAGTTATTAGGGATCAAATTTCCCTTTATTGAGCCTGAACCACATGGTGAAACACACGCCTCTGCAGTTGGTCAATTTAGTGATTATGCAATAAGAGTTTTAAGCATTTCATTTCGAGTCACCGCCGACTGTACTTACCCGATCACGTCAACAGCGTCATTAAGGTACGGGTCAACAACAATAGAATTGGCGATGCTCCAATCACCATCAGCTGCGATGATGCCAACGTCAGTAAGACCGACTTTATCCAGCGTGTTCCGGAGCACCTTAGCAACAAAGACATGCTCTCAGAGGAACCCAGCTAGACTTTAAAAACCATCTCATCCGTCGAGAGTCAATCCTGGATTTCTCATTAATGTCGGTGGCTGTTTTTCTCCTTAAACTTAAGGCTGAGCTACTACATAATACACAAAGACTCGACTGTCAAATCAATGACGTACAAAAGGTTAGAATTACCTTGATGTACTTGCTGTTGTAGCTTCGCTCGTTCCAGATCTAAATTGATGAGAGTGAGTTTCGATTACACAGGTTCATTTGTAATCAGCTGACAGTTAACAGTAAACCCTACATCCATCATTACACACGCATCTTTTTCAGCCTGGTTAACTGAATTTTATAGTTGCTTTTTGTTACGGCTCTCACCATTAGAGCCCGACCTATAACCGATATATCAGTCAGCCAATATTATCGGTCGATATTGACCTATCACAGCTAATCGGTATTGGTGAATATGTTCTGTACATATTATATTATCAGTCGGGCTCTACTCACAATTACCCAAAACTTTGTGACAACCATAGTTGCAGTTGAGACTTTCTGTTTTAATCACCAAAAAACTGGAAATAAGGGCAGAAACTCACAAACAAGACATGCTGGCTACCATTCAGTTTGTAGAGGAAGCAGCAGGTAGGTACAGAAAGTTAGTACGGAGGGCAAAGTTCATGTACATAAATGAACTTGGTGACTTGGAAAGGATGAAGGTTGAGGCAAAAAGAGCAGTACAGCCCAGAAGGAATGGGAAGGCCCCTACGCTACAAGGTAACCTAATCACACCTGATGTCTATCATGTATTTATCATAAATAAATGTAGTTAGAATTGTACTATTCCCTCCTAAAAATGACCATCTGATCTGATGGAGCTCCCTCATCGATCTGTATCACTGGAAGCTGAAACAGCAACAGTAAAGTAAACTGCATTTGATGAACAGCCTGACCGATTTGCCAACAGGAAGTCGAGTGTGGGAGGCGTCAGCACTTTTTCTTCTGTAAATTTGTACTTTTGAACTGCATGGTAATAATCTTGTGACTCTAACTTACTTTAACTCATAAAGATATTATGAAAAGCAACTTTGTCTTTAATTCCTTCATGACTAAACGACAGGTTTAGAAATGAACATCTACCATGAAAGAAGTTGCATGTATACCTTCTAGACGTAGTTCTATGTCCATTGTTGAAGGAAAAGTTCTGCTATAAAGGGTAATTCTATAATTTATAACATGGAGCGTGAACAAAAATGAGAATCAGAGTAAATGAGTACACACCCCAACATATTCAATGTCCAGATCATGGTACTGTTTAGCTCCAAGGATCCAGTTCACTACGTATGCTGCAGTGATGTCTGGAAAGTCATAGGGCCAGTTCTTACCATTACCCACCCAACCAGGGAACGCCCAGGGTAAACCTGCATGAACACACACACAAACACAGCTGAAGATACTTTATACCACCAGTTCACAGTAATAATGATAAATTAAACTTAAACTCAAGTCTAGCAAATCTTTGATATATCAAAGAGGTAGAAGTTCCACGAGGCTTGATATGCCACCTCCCCTCGAGACAGTAGACATCAAATGTCCTACACTTCAGACTGACCCTGAACTCTGCTTTCAGCCCAACATTGACTTCATTATAATATCCAACATCTGGTTATCTGAGCTCAATCCATGGCTTAATTAAATGTTTTTCATTCGATGTCAGAAAAAGAATCATATATCTCAGCTATTTTTACCTAGAATTGATTATCATAACATCTTATACTTATCTCAGACATCTAAATGTGGTTATATAACTCTCTGTGTGGATTTATTTAGAGATGCCCATACAGAACTCATCACTGCTTAATGTAGGAATCATTTAATTGGTTGCAGCCTAAAGCTAGAAGGTAGTTTCACCAGCTTTATATGAATAAAACAGTTTTTGGTTCCATACAGATCTCCATAATCAATCAGACTTGTCCAGTATCCCTTTTTTTCTTGTCCCTAGAATGTTTAAAGAAGTTGGACGCAGGTCTTTTCGATAAAAAGCTCAAGCCAACTTTTTCTTTGGATCTATCACCTCTTTCTGCTGCTTCGGGACTTCTTTAATCTGTCATCTTATGACAGCCTGTTCATGCTTTTGTGTGTATTTTGCAATAAGAAGATAAGCTGATTGAAGTGCTCTGTGTACTGATGAAACTTATCTGATTTTCGGGTTATTTCTTGTATCGAGTTCTTTTGAATTACAGCTGAGTGTTGGGGGGGAAGGGTGAGCAAGCTGTCTGTATCTGTATTTTATAGTGTATGTTACTAGCATATATGTAGACATTCCAAAAAAAACCTGATACATCCAATTAGGAATTTCATATTCATTAACAGAGGTACTGAAGACATATTTCAGGGCTGAATGAAAAATTGGTTTAGTGTAAAAGATTAGTTAGTTTGGGGCACAAGAAATGTCAGTGCTTTCTTACCTATGAGTGTGATGTTTGGGTTCCTCTTCTTGGCCTCTTTCATAAGCCACCACTCGTAGCCTCGGAAGTAGTTCTGATCATTCTCATAGTGCATGTGTGACGGCTCTGTCCCATCTATACAAATATCACAGTCCAATGAGACATCAAAACCAGGAAATAACACGACTCAAAAGGAAGTGACCCTGACATTCTAGAATATTTAAACAACCTCATGATACTGTCCTACATTTGTTCTACGGTCACAAGTGTGGTGTTCTGTGGACCTTTTCACTCCTACATCACTGATCTACAAGTCATCAGATTAGTCAGCACAGGAGGAAACAACATGTGTGAATATGGACGTCTATCAGTCTGACACTCAAGAATATGACATATTTTTGGACACATATTACAATTACAAATATCTAAATTAGGTGATCTACAGAAAATGAATAAATAGTATTAAAGTCTTCATTTTAGCCTTTTATAAGCTTTTCTGACAGTCATCTTCACACTGAAGCACTACTGAACTTCTTTTAATATGTTGTATTTAACTTGATTTTATATACTGTATTTTTATTCTATCTTGTTATCTATCGTCTTATGTTTTGGCTACTTTTACTATGTGCTATTTTTTACTATATTTCCAATCATTTTCTTCATCTTATATTACATTAATGTTTCCATTTCTTTCCTCTTTCTATTTAAAATTGCTTTAAGCTCCTTTTGGGTCCTTTTCATGCAAAGTACTTGGTGTATGTATATTCTTCTGTTGTAAAGCACTTGGAACTACATTTCTTTTATGAATGCTGCTATACAAAGTTGTTACACTCCTCACTGCTTTTTGGGTCCAACCAGCAGTCAAAAATCAAAAAATGTCAAGTTTACAATATAATATAGTGTAAGACAAGAATGGAAAGATGGAACCAGCAAATGTTTTGCTATTTTGCTGTAAAACTTAGAAAAATCAATCAATCCATGAGCAAAATATCGGTACTACATTTTCTTTTGACTCATTTAGATGTGTCACCCAGTGATACAATTACTTAATATAGCAAATAAAATAAACCAATGACAATATATACAGTACAGATTGAAATGATCACAGCACATTGTGCTCATGTTAAATTGGTGGTCATTGTAAATTGAATATCTGTTGTTGGAATATAAAAAATACTTTGAAGGTGTCACCAAGAGCTTCCTGGATAAACATTAACCATTACTTTTAATGTTACTAACTATCACTCACCAGTAGTTTGGGCATCTCCTCCAATCTCTACCTTCAGTATGTGCAGAGACGCCCCAAAATTTGGCTGAAAACATCATAAAAAATTCATAAATAAGTTTTCAAAGTAGCAGCCACAGTAAAGTGAATGAATGATCAACGTTATAGTCTACCTTGAATAGATAGTCTAATATCTGGCTACGGTAAGGCTCTGCGTAGTTGACCAGTAAACGAGACGTCGCCTAAACAAACCAGGACATAAATAAAGATACATTAGTAAATGAATAAGTACATTATTCATACTTTACGTCCTCCTGTGGGAAGTATCGTACCAGGAAGTAAGTGACTAATTGAAGATAAACTCACCCCTCCGCCGCTCAAACCGCCAATTCCGTCAAAAACTCTCCCCAGTCCGTCTTTATCGTTCAGGACATAATTCTGTGAAGAGGAAAAATCTAAAAACAAACTTAAAAACAGCACAAACACCGCAGTCGCTCTTTGCGCCATACTGCTCGACTGCTCTCTCCGCTTTCCCTGAACGTCACATGGTATGTCACATGACAGCGCTGCTAGAGGTCACGTGATCTCTAGCAGGAACCAATGACAATAACATTTCACAAAACTCTGAACATTTACAATATAACACAAATATATTACACATTTTAAAACTGACTTTTAAAAAGAAATAGGCTACAGTTAGACAATAAAGGATCTGGTGTGTGTACAGTGTGTGTGTATTCATATGTTTCTCAATGTTTGGTGGTGTTTGTACAGTGTGTGTGTGTGTGTGTGTGTGTATATTGTTCAATGTTTGGTGGTGTTTGGGCATGATGTTGACAGATTGTGAAAACGAATTTCCCCATGGGACAATAAAGGCTATCTATCTATCTATCTATCTATCTATCTATCTATCTATCTATCTATCTATCTATCTATCTATCTATCTATCTATCTATCTATCTATCTATCTATCTATCTATCTATCTATCTATCTCTATCTATACAAGATGGGAAAACCTTACATACCATTTGTTTATCAGAACTTAGTTTTTTCTGCTTTCCTTTCCCATTAATCATCTCACCACCCCTCACATTTATCTGCTGACCCTTTGGAGGGGCCCCACCCCTAGGTTGGGAACCACTGGACTAAACTAGCTAACTATTTTATTTCTTTCTTTCTTTGTGACCATTTTCTTTATTTAATTTTTTGTATTATTACTTAATGTTCCAAGTGGAGACTACAACACAAGGCAACCAGACATTACACTTACAACAAACATAAATAATGTAGTCAATAAAGTCAAAATGTACATATCATTGAATACTGTACATGCTTTGATATTTGTCTGTTGCCACAAACCACCAAAAACAATAAACAATCCCCACAACCATCCCATATGTCCTCTCCAAAAGAGAGAGAGAGAGAGAGAGAGAGAGAGAGAGAGAGAGAGAGAGAGAGAGAGAGAGAGAGAGAGAGAGAGAGAGAGAGAGAGAGAGAGAGAGAGAGAGAGAGACTGTTTTATTTTTAATTTTTTTTTATTTATTTAATTTTTTATGTATGATTTTCACTTGTAATACTTGAAGCATTTGTATATTGCTGTGTTGGTACTTTTACTTAAATATAGGCTCTAAGTACATCTTCCACCACTGCTTACAACAAATAAATATTCACACACATTGTATCTTTACTAGGATTTTTACTTGTTGCTCTTGATTTATTTAATATCCTAGAGGTGCAATACATTGTGTTGTCACAGGGTGTCACTGTTGTCCAATTTAACAAGGTTTGGCTGCCGATGGACCAGCAGACAGATCATCTCAGTAAACTCTGCTTTGAAATGATGAGCACAGAACACTGATTACAATCATTCAGAGCATTTATGTGTAGCTAGATAGGTTTTTTTAATGTACTATGTTAACTGATCTCTTTGAAGACAAATGTCAGTTTGAACCTTGAATAAATACAGAACAGAACTTTTAGAAGTTAATGTGTCATATGACTTGAATTATTGTGTTGGTATAGGTTTCACTTGAGGGGCTACATTTGCATTATTCACATTTGATTAATTGTATCATGTTATACCTAAATTTAACCTACAATTTGTTTTTGTGAACTTTGTATATTAATGTGCCCAGAGCCCACAGTAAGTCATTAAAACAACATAATTCCATGTCAAACATCAAATACAAAATGCATTCTGTACATAGCCTATACGTATTTACAAATGCATGTTGTCTGATTTGATAGATTTGCACCATTTTGCCTTTTTGCATCAATCCATCCAGCAGTTTACTCTGATTCTCTGCTTTCTGCTCTTGATCCTTCTGAACCACAGGAGGGTGGAATGTATCTCAGTGAGCACTGTGTGAGAGGAAGAGTACTCTGTGCTACCACTTCATAAAGACCATCAGCAAATGAGCAAAAAACCGCCCAACACATTATGAATATGTAATGTTTTTACAAAGCTAACACCATCTTTGTCCAAATCAGCCAACACACGCTCTTTACACATAAACAATGCATCAAAATCCTAGTCAACATAATCACCAGTATATAATAACAGTAAGAGCCAAAAACACTCCCAACATCCACGTTGACATATCTCCTGAAGGTTATACAGTATACTGCAGGCCTGCAAAGGGACACACTTGTAAAATATGTCAAATTACACAATATATATTGTATTATATCATATGAATAAGTCATTAAAAATGGTTATCAAATAATGCTTCGTAGAGTAACTAATTCTCATCATAACAGAGCATACAACAGTTATTTTTTCCTTAAGACTAAATAAAATAGCAAGAGGAGAAATATACAACAGGCAAGAGTTAGTATTTGTAATGCATAGGTTCCTCAATCACTTGTAATGTAATAATAGTGATGATTTTCATGATCAATTCTTCATATCTGTTGATTTTCTTGATTAATCAATTAGTTGTTTGGTCCATAAAATGTCACAAAATGTTGAACAATGTTTCCTAAATCCCAAGATGCAACCTCACATGTCTTGTTCTGTCCTGGCCATCAGTCCACAACCTAAAGATATTCTGTTTACTGTCATAGAGGACTAAAGAAACCAGAAAATATTCACTTTAAAGAAGCTGGGAATTAATCAGTCAGTCAACTAATCAATGTATTCATTCATTGAACCTCCATTGAACCGCCTTAAATTCATATAACAACCTCTAGCCACACACCAAGTTAAACAGCTTCTGAATAGCCATAATATCTCCATTTCCTACTGCAGAACACATTTACTGTCTCTGTCATATGGCATTGGCCCTCCCATTTCTCTTTCAACTTCAGCCCTCAGGTCTCTCCTCCTTCGCTTCTCTTCTGCCTCCATCTCCTTTGAAAGTCTTCGTTCCTCCTTCTTTGAGGCCTTCTTTGCTCTTCTGAACATCTTTACGGTGTAATGCTTCCCTCCATTCTCAAGAGTAATTTCGTCAATTTTCTCCAGGAGCCTATGGGTCTGTTCCTGATCCCTCACTTGGTTGTTGAAGACGTGATATTGCCCGCTGAAAGACTGAATGAATTCTTTGAGTTTGTCACTCTTTTCGATAAAGTCCTCGATAGTTTGTCTCTTAAGTTTGTCTCCGTGTGTGAACAAAACTATCGAGTATTTAGCTGCGTCTTTGCCAAAAATGCTTTGAATCATTCTCACAGTGTCTTCCTCCTCCTTGGTGAACCTACCCAGTTTGAGAACCACCAGGAAGATGTGAGGACCAGGAGCAGACAGATTAATACACATCTTTATCTTTTTCAACACTTCTTCTTGGGTATCATTGGTGTCAAACAGACCTGGAGTGTCGATGACGGCAACGTTTCGGCCTCTGACCTCTACCTCAGCTTTCTTGCATTGAAATGTCCATGAAGCAGAAGAGAGTTCTGACTCAAACTCCTCTCTTCCTATGATGGTGTTTCCTGCTGCGCTCTTCCCTGCACCTGTCTTGCCGACCAGTATGATGCGTACTTCGTCACTCTTCTTCTTCTTCTTCTTCTTCTTCTGCTGCTTCTCAGACCCTGCTGAGAGAAAATACAGCAACATATTTGTTTTTAGTGTTGGGCTGCTGACACTGTATGAAATATAAAGCCACAATACAGCTTTGTACTGTATGTGTTCATTCATTTATTCATTCTACCTTTATTTAAACTGGAGTCAGTTACAAAAGCCATTAAAACATTCTGAAAGCAATTTGATAGAAAAATTATAATTCAAATCTAAAATAAAATACAGTTACTGTATGTTAAACACTCTAAAACTTTCTAAGTAGGGAAGGTGATTTGATAAATAGTTAAAATAATTAAAAAGTAAGATAAAATAATGTAAGTCATGGTTGAGTGGTGCAGTTTGGGTTTTGTCTTCCCAGAATCTTGGGGCGGCTGTGGCTCAGGACAACCTCCAGTCCACATGTCGATGTGTCCTTGAGCAAGATACTTAACCCCCAATGATGGCTGTGTCGATGGTGTGTGAATGGTTAGTTTCCTCTTGATGAGCAGGTTGGCACCCTGTGTGGTAGCTCCTGTCATCAGTGTATGAATGTGTGTGAATGGGACATGTAGTGTAAAAGTGCTTTGAGTGGTCAAAAAGACTAGAAAAAGCTCTATATAAGTACAGTCCGTTTACCAATGTTGAGCACAACTCTTGTGTACGAGGTGTAGAATACTCTTAAAAAGACAAAAAGCATAGCTAAACATACAGGTAAAATCAACACAATAAAAGCAAACTAAGGAATACAATATTAAGGCAGGAAACAGGTCAAAATAGGTCAATCCCAGCCTTGTGTTGCAATGGTTGGAATGCTGTGACGTCCCACTTTCGTCTTTAGCCTTAAAGCACAGGCTGGCAGCAATGGAAAAGAAAAGCCCAAACCAGTTTCTCAAGTGACGACTCGTCATTTCAAACTCAATATCTTTAGGTTTGGACTGATTGAGTGACAACAAATAATTCAAACACTGATAACAAATACCAGTAACAACATTAAAATTAAAGAAAAAAAGTTTATCCAAATGTGTATTACTCCACCACCGAAGGTAGTCCAATAAATGTACTGCTTTTCTATTTGACGTTTGTAAACTACAAAGTCCAGCTGTTTGAGTAAACTTCCGAGGCTTTTGTGCTGAGAGACAGGTGAACATATTGGTGATTGTGGTGTCTGCATAAGATTAGTTGATAAGTACAGCATAGAATGTTGTTTTTTAACAAAAAAAATGGAAGGAGAATTAGTATGTATAAATATACTCAGAAACCTACAGAGCAATACACATTTACATATACACAAGCATACACATTGCACTCCACACATATCTGTATATAAACTCTATATGATGGATAGTGTAGATACAGTGTGCATACATACCTACATACCTGGACTCCACCACTCCCCTCTTTCCACCCTCAGGCTATCTTATCTTTAATACACAGTTTTCTGTTATAATATAAAAAAATAAAAGACTGAACTAAATATTTTTTTCACCTCGTTTATTAAAGGAATGTAATATACACTATTCACATAGACATAATTACATGTCTGTATGTAATCATTCAGTCACAATCTGTCATGTGAAGCACAAGCATGATTTTATTACTACAGTTGATACATTGAAGATGCTGTTAAAGGTGCAGCATAATACAAATTGATTTGTTTGGTCAGGTAGAAAATTATTATAGTTAAAGTAGAAGTTTAAAGTCCCTGTCCAGTCAAATTCATGTTTTCTTCTTGTTCCTTCAGTTGGATGTTGTTTTCTTCACTGTGCAGAATCATGTATGTGCAGTTTGTTTTCACATTCATCTTTCCCAGTGAAGGCATGTACCTGAGCATAATCTGTGACATCACAAATAGTTTGGAGCCAACTGATGAACAGTCATGTGAAAACGTCTTCAGTGCACAAACACTGAGAATGAAAGTCTTCAGTGAGGTAGGAGACATCTTATCTCCAGCATTTTAACTTGTTTTCATTTATTCTGGATTTTTCAATGAGGTAAAAACAGTTGAAATCTTTTTTAAAAAACATATCTGGAAGGGATCTTTAAGAACAGTTTCAAGCTGCAGCAACTGGATTTTAGTAAAACATCAAATATAATTATCAGTATTCAACTCTGTGCTCTACTGGTCTTATTGCACATGGCATCGCTCTGAGACTTTGACCGATAGAGCGCCGATGCCAGCTCCAACAACCGCTCCAGCTGCGACTCCAATTACCAAACCGACTGGGCCCGCTGCAATTCCAAGTATACCTCCGACGGCAGCACCACAGGCCGTTGCTACAGCTATGGGTGCGGAAGTGAACTCATTTGATCTTTCAGCTCGAGCTCTGGCTTCATACTCATATCTGATGTGCATCCTTTTCTCCTCTCTACGGTAGACTGTTTCTTCATACTTGGTTCGCATCTCAGCCAGCTCTCTTTGCTTCTGTTGTTCCATCTCCTTCAGGAGTCGCTCCTTCTCCTTTTCTATGGCTGCCTCTGCTTTCAGGAACATTTCGTTGGTGTAGAAGGTTCCGCCATTATCCGCAGTCATCTCTTCAATTTTATCCAGGAGTTTATTTGTTTGGACGGGGTCTTTCACTTCGTTGTTGAAAACATGATATCGATCATTGCAATTCTTAATAAAGGCCCTCAGGTCTGGACTATGTGAAAGATACTCTTGGATGGTCTGGTTCCTCAGTTGGTCTCCATGTGTGAACAACACCATTGTGTATTTATCAGCATCTTCCCCAAAGGTGGTCTGAATCATCTTCATGGTGTCCTGCTCCTCCTTGGTGAACCTGCCCAGCTGAAGAACCACCAGGAAGGCGTGAGGACCAGGAGCGGAAAGAGAGATGCACATCTTGATCCTCTTCAACACTTCTTCTTGGGTAAAATTTGTGTCAAACAGCCCTGGAGTGTCAATAATTGCGAGCTTTCGACCATTAATGTCTCCCTTGGCTTTCTGGCATTCAGCAGTCAGGGAAGATGGAGACAGTTCGGACTCGAATGCTTCCCTCCCTAGGATGGTGTTTCCTGCTGCGCTCTTCCCGACTCCAGTCTTCCCGACTAGAACAATCCTCCTCTCATTTGGATCTATGTAACTTCCAAACCCTGTTGGACAGAAATACACCTTTCGTCAAACAGGCTATGTCCACACTCCTGATGGAAAAACAGATCTTAGATGACTACATTTTTGATAACAAAGGAGTCACATGCCACGAGATGATATCAGTGTGCACCTATCTTTCGAGCCATCTTTCCAACCTGTCAAGCCTGACCAAACAGCCCTTATTCATCCTGATCACAATGCATTTTTGACGCTATCCAACAATTTGGAAAAACTCTTATAAGAACAAATTGCAGTTTCTTAACTGAGAATATTATGCACATGTAAATCAATTAGAAACTATAAAAAAATCATTTTCTCTAATAGTATGTTTTGGCTTTTATTGTCTGACTTTATTCTTTAGTCCTCTCTGTCTTTGGTTTTATGTATGGAAGCCAATTGCTGCCTCTAGTTTAAATTATATTAAAATAGGAGATTAGGGGTTAGGATTGCTAAAAAAAAAAGTCTCAGAGTTAAGGCACCAACTATGAGCCACAATGTTCCTTATTTGGTTCCAGGCAGGGACTTATCATCCCCCTAAAGTCAGCTAGTTAAGTCATAAAATCCCCTTAAAGTTGTTTTTCTTAACTGCTTAAAAGTTGTAAAACTTGCTTTGAGTAATAACTTAAAATTATATATCATTACGTACAAGGAATGCAAAGTTTAAGCAGTGTCCAAATTCAGTCGTAGGCAATATTAACATTAAATCACACAGCTATTACGAAATAGTGTTAAATGTTTTGTCCTAAATTTAAGTATGTCTTAAATAAACGTACATTTTTGCCCTTGTTGAGCAAATGTCACCTAGTCAACTCGTCTGGAAAGCATGTCGCACTAGCATGTTGCTACCAACTTGCATGTCAGCAGATAGTTCATAGGCTACAGCAGTTCATCAACTAGCCATTTGAGAATAACAATAATATCACTAAGCTGCTTGTATCACCTGTTTCACTAGAACATGTGCATTTGCTGAGTCACTTCCTGTTGTTACCAGGACTACAAAAATGCATTTATTACATTAAAAAGAAAACATTCAACAGTATTTTGAGTTATTTATAAAAAATTACAATTCATGACTTAATTATGATTTGCTAAACAAAGATAAGATTCTGATAAAGTAAAAGACTTTACAAGCAGTTTCATGGTTCGTGTTTGTTTTTTTTTGAAAATCAATAAATCACTTTTAAACAAAATTTGAATAAGACTTAAACACAGTCTTGTTATGCCCAAATTATACTCCTGAAAACACCAATACCAGTATCAATATTAAACCGTAGCTATTGATGAGTCATTCAGTGATAGTCATTCTATGATATAGTCTGTCCTGTGAATCAACAAGAAAATTATTTTCATGTTAATGCCCAATCTTACCTGATTTGATTATTATTATTATTGTTATTGTTATTGTTATTAAAAAATAAATATACATTATGTCAGGATAAGCAACTGCTGTTAAGACTCCACCACATGGACCAGACTAAAATATCTCAAATATTGGACTTTTCCTTTAGTGGCTCTATGAAGTTTACATTTGCGCCTTTCAGGGAGATGTCTTGACAACCATTGGATGGATGACATTTTGTAAACACATTCATTTGACTTGGGATGAAATTGTAATATCTTTACATCATGTGCCATCATTAGGTGACAGATACTTTGGTTTATAACTAAATGCTAATGACAAAACTAATGATATCCCCATAAATGAGAGAGACATTTTATTCAAATACTATACTTCCACCATATATGCCATCATTTATACCATATATGTTCAGCTTTAAAGCACAGCAGATGTAAGAAGAAGCTGCTGAAATGTATAAGCTGGCAGGAGGTACTCCAGTAACAAACACTACATGGACAAGCCATTGAGAATCTCTGATCCGACCCCAAATCCAGCGCAAACATGATACACATAAAAACACCCTGAGCATGTCCATCAACAATCATGTAACACAAATTATAGACAGAATATAAAGTCAACTGCACTGATCAGGGCACACACAGATGAGTGGACATTATATTTGAATTATATTGTATGTATTTTTGTTATATCATTCATTGTACCATTAAAAATACCAGTGGTTATAATAAGACTTTAGTTGCCTCTTGGGGGAGCTCAGATCTCCTTTCAAGGAGTTAAACTCATCTTAGCTCTAATTCAAACACTGCACCACCGTGCATCAATACAGCTTCTAATGCCCGCTGGCTGCATATTCTTAATCTTCTTCTCCTTTTAACCCCAAAACTTCACTTCCATCACTGAAATTCTCTGTGCAAACTCTGTGTCATTTAGCATAGTTAAGCTCCATCAATTAAATATTAATATTTCATAGATATAAAGACGAAATACTGAAAACTTGAATTTATCTTATTCTATTTGGCATGTCTGTGGAGTGACAGGACAGTAGTGATGATCCAGTGGAATGTGTTACTGAAGTGAGATATGTGGCTAGAATATAACAAGGTGAGAATAAATAAGTACACAGTCTTATTCACAGAAAAACACCTGACTCTTACCTTCATTGTAGTATTGATGGTATTCCATGCTCATGTTGAAAAGCCAAAAGGATCCTACAGTAGTGTGTCTTGTCCTGTATGAATTCCTCTTCTTGTGACTTTACCTGCCTCTCATTGCTTCACCTTCCTTATCTCTGCATGGGCGTTCCCTCTGCTCTCTGCATAATTGGAATTTTCAGGCATGAGGAAGTTAAACAGCCACATGTATGTTTCATGTGTGGGAAACAGCTCATATCCACCTAAAAACATGAAAAACCCAGTGATACGTGTCCTTTCATGCTCTATAATCAAACCAAATATAAGCAGATATCCGTTATATTCGTATATTTTGAGAGAAAAGATAGTTGGTCTTTTTTTCACTTCTTTATGAGAAAGCTGGAGCTCATCACACTCATGTTCCTTAAAAGTCTGATTCACCCAACCTTTCATGTCACAGGGCTGCATGGTTGGGAGACTGTAACATGTACCATGATTCACATGTTAGATAGTGCAGATAACACCTGCATGCTCAACATACAGTAAATGACCAGGTCTGACAGGTTTTTGTGCCAGCAGCATTTTAGCATGCAGGAAGTTAAGATATGTTGTTACTGTAAGTGCGTCTTTAAATAACATGTGCATCAGGTGACCACATAACACTGACAGATCTTTTTTCACTGTAATCATTCCTCCTGTTCATACTAACTATAAAAAGATCCCCTTTAAATGAGCTTTCAATGGAAGTGATTGGGGCCAAATCCACAGTGTGTTCACTCAGTCATTTAAAAGTAGATGTGAAGCTTCTATTCAGCTTCAGCACTCTGAGTTAGTCATAACAAGTTGATATCTGACACATTCACAGTCTTTTTTTAGTATCAAATTCCGTCTTTCTGTTTCCTCGGACAGTGTCTCCCTGTTGAGCTGGCACTAAAAAGACTGTAACGTTGACAGGTGCCTACTTGATTTGACTCATTTGGATGGCTGAAGCCACCACAAGCAAACTGAGTGCATATGAAAGGTATCAACACAGAAAAAGAACTGACACATCTTAGCAATGAGTGAATTTACGTAATCTGAAATCTGACATCGAATAACATAACCAAACTCATCTGGTTCAGTAAGATGATGTAGGTGTATGAAATGCCTTAATGACATCTTAGACAACAATGTTCTTCCAGCTCTGTGTCAAAAGTTTGTGTTGTTTTTATTTCTGTTTAAACATGAAGAAGAAATGGTGTTCCCAGTTTGGTGTAGAACTTTATTGGCCTGACCTCAACCACGTGCTACAACTTTGGGATGAACACTGATTGCCAGCCAGGTCCACCTCACTAGTGTTCCACCGATATCTTAAAGAGGGCCCTCCCAGACAAGTGGAGGCTGTTCCTTTCTACCCTCAGACCACTAGGATCTTAAATGAGGTCACTACCTAAAACTGCACCCCCCCCCCCCCCCCCCCCCCCTCAGTTATTTATATGATTACATGTCACAAATAAACTTGATTGATGAATTGATTGATACCCGTAGATGAAATGTTCATTTGTCCACTTACAGTATTTTCCATGTGACTAATCTTTCAGTGTGTTGGTCTGTATCATGTATCTTTTCCTGTCATTGGGAAGGTTACTCCTGGCCAGTGCTTACTGGTAAGAGTCTGGAAAAGCTTATGAAACCATGCGAGGAAAACTTGTCCAACTTGTCTCAATGACTTGACAGAGATTGGCATCAGATGTTTGTTCTTTCCTCTCCCCTTCTCGATCTGGTTCTTGGAAGTTCAAATCAATTTACGTGAAGTCTTTAGCATTGTGTCAACATTAACATTACAAGCATTTTCTCTTGTTTTAACAATGAGTGGCACACATTTGTTGTCACCATGGAAATATCCTAATATAACTGATATATCTGCACTGAATGTTTGGCAGCGAAACAAACCACAACAAAGATATGAATGGTATGAACTGGTATGTGAGGCAACTTTTCACTCTGTTAACCTCTTACTCTTGTGCATGGAACTGACAATACCAACTGCAAACAGTTGTTCACAAGTCTACTTACTGTAATTGATAACATGCTGAAGATAATGGACGCTATAAAAGCCCCACAATGACTAATGAGCCATTCATCTGAATACACAAGGAAGTTTAGCTCTGACATGGTGCGATTCCTACAAGCAGCCACTTGGTGTCAGTATTGTCTGCAAAAAAAGGCATCAGCCACTGGTTTGTTTTTTCATTCACACATAAACACACACACACACACACACACACACACACACACACACTCACACACACACACACACACACACACACACACACACACACACACACACACACACACACACACAAACACACACACAAACACACACACACACACACACACACACACACAAACACACACACACACACACACACACACGCTTATACGGTGCCCATTCAAGTGTCAAATGTCCTCTATTTACGTTTCTGTGAAGCCGATTGGCTCTCCAGCCGGTCTGTGTTATAACAAGTCATGCTCACTGCATCCCAAATTAATTTTCAGACCCATTGATTGCTGAATTATTTAGTCTGTGACTGTGCATATGTGCACACACTACGAATGGCAGCCTCAAATTTAAAACACATTTAATATGGAGAGCACTTGGGACCATTAGCTGTCACTCAAAGAGCTGAGGATTTTAATCTGAAGGCCCCTCAAAAACATATAGCACATAAGAAATATTTTTCTTGCTAGATTGGAAACTCGTTTGAATATTTAAATTGGATGAAAGTGTAAAAGCAGTTAAATTATGGAGCATTTGCATACTGTGACATTTAAGCACTGGCAAAGTCTGTGTAGGGAGGCTGCAGCCTTCATGGCAACCTGTCAAGAAATGTTGCGCCTTTGTCTCCACATCTTCACTTTTGGCGTTATCGGCTGGTTCTTTCTGCAGTTATTTGTCAAAACTGGGACATTTAAAGTCTTATTCAGTCTGTCCTGTCAAACATTTGATGAGGTAAGTACTGAAGTTTTATTCACAGAGCAAACTGGGCTGAGCTGTGCAGCCTGGGTTTAGTTTATTTCTTTTGTTGCTTCTGTCAGTTTTCAATGAGATCTTATACTGGTGTGACAGCCAATGATGGGAATTAAAACATTTGAATGGTTTTGGAAAATACTGATGAAGTACAACGAGTGGATCTTTACAAGTCACAGAGGTTGTTCAAACATTTTTCTTCAGCAAGAAAAAAACATCATTCCAGTGATTTTCCAGGAACACAAAAAGATCACAGGAATGTGCAAATTCATTCTTATTAGAGAAATGCTAACTAATTAACTAACTAACAAGTCATAGTTGTCATTACAACATAATATGTTAGGACTTAATCCTCCATGGACCTGAAAAATATACTTTTAAAGGCTTTTTCATGTGTGCACACAAGCAGAAAACTAGCACAAGGCTGGTCAAATTACCATGAATGAAACAAGGCAAACATGTCTTTATATTCCTTCTAAATACATGACATGAAATGTGATAAATGCTGCTTTGATGTGGTTTGCTTTGACAACATACAACAGGTTCACATTTTTATATAATGAGTTAACACAAAATCTAAATGCATTAATTACACCTTACCTGCACAACTACTTGCCAGTTCATTATCAGTATGAATGTGTTTAGAGGTGTTGTAATGCATTATACTCACAAATCTTTTAATATTTTATCAACTCCTAATACCTTCAAAAAAAAAAAAAAGGTGGTTTGGGTATTCCAGATATGCTCCAGTACTACTTATCACAAAGTGTAAGATCTACTGTTTTTGGCTTATACAGCACAGGAAAATGTGGGCAGTTTGGAATGACTTGAAGCATTTGTATTTAAACATAACATAAATCTTCCAGTGTCCTCAATATGGTTTTACCAACAAAAAAAAACAACCCAGTTAATCCTTTCACTAAGACCTTAAGGGAAATAGTTGAGCAAGTACACAAACAAATGGCAATTCATGGACTGGTACTTCCCTCGTGTCCAATTTCGACCAATTCATTGTTAATGTCAGGGAGTAAGACACTTAATAAAAGCTATGGATTAAATGTAGAATGGAATGTAAATGAGGGCACAATAAAGATATATGATGAGTTTAAAAAAACAGCATGCATTGACCAATGCTGCATTTTTACAATATTTACAACCTAAATCTGTTCTTAAAACACATGTTGGCAAAGGCATGAATATGAGATAAGCAGTGTCAGGGAGGGAAAATCTGCAACATTTGGATGATATAGTAGCCCTTCAACTCCCACAAGCTCACTTACAATGTGTCGGGAACACGGCATGGGTGTGCATCTAACCACAGCACAGGATTGGATGGATGGATTTGATATAGAGTTTATTTTAACCCCTGCAGATGAAGAAAAATGGATCAAACTACATGAGAAATGTGCTGGCATGGCTGTGGTGAGACCAACCATGCACATGCAGTGGTTTGGCCCTGATGTGAAGAAGTTCTGGAAGTAAGGAACTGATTATTTGTCATCAAGGTTCTTTATTGTCCAGCCGCATGTTTACTTGGCAAAGACCTGAGAAAGAATGTCCAACAAAGGCAAACACAGAGCCTTGTAACATCTGCATTTCTGGCAGAAAAATTGAGTTAATGAACTGGAAAATACAAAAAAAGTACTTTTGCAGTTTGGATAACTGGCTCAAAAAATATATATTGAGTTATTAGCCAATGAGCAAACAGGATACACTCTCCTTTACAACAAAATCACAATGGTCAAAGTAAACTGTGGACATATGTAAAGACAAGGAGAGCCTGACACAGACACACACACACACACTAACACTAACACCTTTATCTGCCCCTATCCACCCCTATAAGAAGTTGACATGATAACCTTCATAATGCTATGATTCCCTGTAAAGCTGTTGTATAAGTTTAGATTGGTGGACTAAACAACTGAGTGCAGGGCTACACTTTCTAAGTTGTGCAGGTCAGATATAATTGCCTTTATTCAAATGTTACATTATGTATACTAATAATATAACACAATAAACCCATTATGTGGTGTTGAAACTGGTCATTACGTCAAAGTAACATTTAAACGCTTCATTTACTTCTCATTTTTTCATTTAAACCATCCTGAGCTCCGAACACCACATAGATACTGTATTTCTCATTTACTGATACCATCAGTCCTCCTGTACCTTATAGAGTTCCGGATGATTCTGCTGCACATTATTACTGGCTGATAGGAAAGTGTCCGGTGGTACATTCCTGATGTCAGTGATAAATGAAAGGCCATTGTGTGACTGACACAACCATGTGGGAATATGTCACTTCACCTGCAAGGTGAGTCCCATATACAGTGTGATGACTATATTCTTGAAATAGCATAACCTATAATAAGAGGGAAGTCCTGTGGAGAGGAATGACAGAGTAGCTGCTCTGCTGTCCTCTGGGGAGCTGTGGAAGGCTGTGTCTACCTGGGCTCCCTGGGGAAGAGCAGGTTCGCTGGGGACTGTTCTTTTGTTCCCTCTGGGAGGGTGTAAGGAAAGTGAAAAGCCTGTTTGGTGCACCAGTTTTCCCACTGCACTGCGATGTGTTGTGCACATGATGAGATTCACTTAGGGACTTCTCTGCAGCTATTGTAAAGTCTGAGGAAATAACCTGCAGCCTAATGATAGCCTGAATGCCTCAGCTAAACGAAAAACCATTAGGCCTCATGAAAGGACAAGACAGGTAGATGGCAAAGACAGTGATTTGGGCTCATTTAGGAGTTGCTTCTTTACAATTTTTTGACTTGCAAATGCAGTTCCCATCTATATCCAAATGGTAAATACAACCAGGGAATATGGATTTTCCTGAAAGCTTCAATGCATCAGACTTGGCAGTGCAGAAGAGTCTGGAAAGCATTCAAACACAGATGTTCATTGTAGGAAACTAAGATTGCTCTGTTCAATGCTGTTTTGATGCACACTGTTATTTAAGGTCCTGATTTTTTTTTTGCCTGCATTGCGAGTATCGCTCAATCCCAGATCACTATTCGTTCAAAGTGCAGATTACATTTATTAGAAGTACTTGCTTGTCATGTTGATTTGTAAGATAAGTGTCCACATCCATGTTGGGTTTCCATCAGGAAAAAAATAATCAAGGTTTGAGGTCTAGTCTATATCACTGCAAAATATGTTACACCATGCTGATGCAAATCCTATCATCACAACATACCAACACAGCAATACAAAAATGCTCCATTACAAGTAGACCTGTATGAAAAATCTTACTTAAGTAAAAGTACATAATTGAGTATTATAAGCTTGATTTAGTTAAAGTATTACATTAAAAGTACATAAGTATTATGAGCTTGATGTTAAAGTATTACACTAAAAGTAGTGGTTTGGCAAAGTGACAGTTGTTTGGTACATACTGAACATACTGATCAACAGAAGTAGTACTATCCATCAGAGTTTATATCTATATAGGTGGGACTGTTGCTGACTTTTTACAGATTTGACGACAGTTTGAACATTAAATCAGAACATTAATATAAACCGCAGCAGTGTGCTGACTTCCATCAGAGGAAAGTGGAATTCTTTGTTCTCTCAATGCTATCAGAGCAGTATGTTCTGTGCTTCAATGAAAGTACGTTTCTGACCTTTGTTTGACTGCAGGTTTGTGAGATGGATTTAACAGGCTGAAAGAAAGTAAAGCAGGAATGGATATATAGATATATATGTATATAAAGCCTGCGATCACTTTTCCATTTACTGAGTGAAGAGTGAATATATAAAGCTATATGCAGCAGCGGATAGATGGATGATGGAGTCATAGCTAAAGGGCCGTCTAAATGAACTCAGTTGTTGTGAATCCATTTGCTAAGCCACAGCTCAAGGCTTGTATCTTCCCTCTCTTTAAATCGTCAGAGGAGCCTTAATTCTTGTTTGGCTCTCATGTTTCTTTACTGCCTCCACTTTGAATTTTAATGCGCTCTAGCTTTCTTTTATCTTCTGCATGCTGAGGTAAATCTAGCTAAAGTTACTGTGTGTCAAACTCCAAGAGAGGTAATTGCTCTTTCTTTCTGTGCTGGATCATGTTGTGCTATTTCTTTTACTCTCTAATGATTTAATTTAACAGAACTATATATGTTGTACATCATGCTTTTACTGACTTCTGGTTTTGTTGATTAACACAATCAAAGGTCTGTCATTTGTTATTAAATCACCTGCTGCCTCCTGGTGGTGAAAAGTTCTTCTTTCAGGTGAACAAATAAATATTACTTTTTTTGTAGAACATTTTTGTATCGCTCATGGAAAAGAAGATGGTCCGTATAACTCCTGAAATTAAACAGGAATTCAGGATGCAGTATGTAAGGGTTACAAATTATTGTCATCATAATTATATCTCCATTCTGTCATTTCAACATAGGAGTATTGCCCTATAGAGGTCAGAATTGAGCAATCAGGGTGGCCTATCGGGATCTGTGGTTAATGTGCTGAGTCGGGCTTAACTAAAATTAGGTTGTGGGAAAGAAGGAGATAGAAAAATCTTTTTTCATCACACAGTAGTGCAGTCAGTCAATATATCAAACTTTATTTATATACCCTCTTTCATACAGATTAACGTAGTTCAAAATGCTTCACAGTTCATCAACAAGCTGATAATAAGACAGAAGTGTAGACAAAGGACAACATAAAGATAAGGAACAAAAACGATGAAGGAATTAAAAAAAAGAAAAATAACAATAGAAGTCAATAGTCAATAGAAGTCAAGTGCTAGCAGATTTATAGAAACCATCTGCACTGTAAAAGCAGACCAGTTATAAAATGGTGAGGAACATTTAAGTCAACATCTGTCCAGTCATTAGTTTGTTTGTTCATTAAGTCCTTGTGTGAGCTCCTGAAGATATTTAATAGCTTAAAGTGGCCTCATCTCCTGTTACCTTCTGTTAACTCCACCTAACTCCTGTAAGCTTCTTCTCTTTTAACCAGTGGCGTGCACAGATAGACACTAGGTGGTGCTATAGCACCTGCCCTTTGCCCTCTGGACC
The DNA here is from genome assembly GCF_963691925.1 of Scomber scombrus. Taxonomy (NCBI): domain Eukaryota; kingdom Metazoa; phylum Chordata; class Actinopteri; order Scombriformes; family Scombridae; genus Scomber; species Scomber scombrus. Next base: position 25,498,598 of record NC_084988.1, read on the forward strand.
AAGCAAGTGCCCTTTTGAACATTCTTTTTTTTTTTTTTTTTTTTTTTTTTTACAGTGTAGCCCCCCTACTGTATTTTGCCCATGTTGACATGATCATCCATAAATACTCGACGATTAAAAGCGTGTGATAATAATGCTATTAAAGTTGAACTTTTCCTCTAATTCTATTGAAATATTTTAAAAACTGTCCACATTTTATTTTAACTACACAAAGTGGTTTGATGGTACTAAATCAGGCATGAAGCTATATTAGCTAATTATATTATTTTGTACCAACCATAAGTTATTTCTATGTTACAAGACTTGCAGTAATCTTGTATTTACCTTAAATACTTTTTCACTGAGCACCTGCCCCCCAAAATGTCTGTGCATGCCACTGCTATTAACCCTTACATACTGTTCATATTCTACACCCCTGCAGTATGTTCTGGGTCAGTTTTGACCTGGTCTAAGAATCTCCTCATAAAAAGTGTTTATACCAAATGTTGACCACAGATTTGTTTAGAAAGCATCAATAGTGGATCTGACTGATCAATAAATGTGATTAAACCTTGATTCATGTTTCAGAGAGCAGAGAGAGTGTATTTTTTAGCTTTTACACCAAAAACAATATACTATCACACAATATCATGTCCTATTTTACCTAAGACATGAAAATATAACAAAGACATTTGGGGTGTTTTTACAGCTGTCACATGTCAAAACGGGTCAAATTTGACCTGAACGGTATGTAAGAGTTAAGTGGATGTACCAACTGGTGGAAAAGTTTTGGAAATCAGAAGACCTGCTTAATTCGGTAGCGTAAGAATGGGTTATAGAGAGGTAAAGTAAGGAAAGACCAGGTGAGTGGGTGAGGATGGGCTTAAATAAGATATCCATGCCCCCAAACAAGGATATCAACGTCCATCACGATGTTTAACTGTGGACATTATTATGTACCAATTTCATAGACATCGCCCAACCCTAATGGGCACACACAGCACTTCAGGTAGCCATCGTTAGAGATATTCACCATATCCATGCTGATTAGGGTATGAAGCCAGATGTAAGTCGTGAGACTAGTCCTACTGGGGGGTGTAGACTTCGATCCTTGTATCGTTCTAGTTGTTCAGAGTAGACAAAAGGTTAATTATACACCTACACAGCAGTGGCTTACCCTCCGCTACATATATATATATCTTGGTTGGGTAATGAGGGAGCTGCATGCTGAAACTATATCTTGACAAACAGTTCATTAATCTGTCCTGTAACAGACCTGGCAACATCACTGTGAGGACAAGACTCCATGAAGTCACGGCTGTTCACCAAGAAATAGTTAAAGCACTAATGACAGTTTTTACATTTTTGTTTGTGTAAAAGTTGGGATGTCGCCCCATGACTACTTCAATGATCTTGATTTGCACACCATGCACAACAAAGCAGCAGACATATGAACCACGGAGTTGTCTCAAAGTGGTATGTCCTTTCGCACAATGTGAATAAATTCAGATATTCACATAACAGTTTTTGTGCACTTACCAGATTACTACTATTTCACAACTTCAAATAAAGTATTTATGTTTTTATTTATTCCTTGAGGCACTTTCTATATTTGTTTGCATAAGGTCAGCTGAATAAAACCCCTCTGAAAGCCAGTCCCCCTTCTCTTTGAGATGCATTTCATTCAGCAATCATATCCTGCTGACATCTCTTCTGCTTTATTCTAGTAAATGAACGCCCCCCCTGCCTGCCATTTGGTTTCCCCGCAAATTACTATTTATTTCATTAAAGACTTTCCTTTTATTCTTGACAAGCACCCACAAGGCCTTTCAGTGGAAAAGCTTTTCCAATCAGGGTGAGGGAGCGGGTGAGCAGATTAATAGCTCAGCAGGAAAATGCTCTCAGGCTTCATGGTTTATCAATCTGACTTTGGGAACACGCTGCCAGAAAGTTTCCCGCTTTAAATGTTGACTGTGAGCGTGAGGAGAAGTGCTAAGTACTGTACTTTAAAAAAAAAAAAAAGTTCAATACACTAAGAAGTCCACAGCTGAGTATACGGAAGCAGCACAATATATCGTTGAGGTTTTTCTTCTCATAGATATTTCAGAATTCTATAGCTGTATGGACCATGAGTGTTATGTGTCAAATTAGTGAAGACGTTTCTCAATTTGCTTGTATTTTATTTATTTGAAACAATTCCCCCCTTAATATTAAACATCTGTTGCACTAAATGGATTTAAGAGAAGAAGGATAAGTGACTTCTGTAGCATCAGAGAACCTAGCAAAACATCTAGATCATTCTAAGAAAGTACCTCTGATTAAAGGGGGTTTGTTTAATACTGTGTTAAGGGTAATGTTAATAAAAAGTCTAAAATATATGTATTTTATTAAGGTTTAAAGGACGGTGCCCAAATGAACTGAAATTTTCTCGTGCTGTAATCAATACTCCTGTTCATACTGACCATTAGAAGATCCCTTCATAATGCACTTACAATGGAAGTGATGGAGGACTAAATCTACAGTCCTCCTTCTGTGTAAAAATGTATTAAAAATTGTCGCTAAAAAGGCTGTAAATGTGTCAGATATCCACTTAATAGACTTCTCGTTGTATTGTGGAACAGGGTCTAGTACCTGACAATTTTTCTATGTTTTGCAAACCGACAATCTCTTCAAGCAGTGATCCAGGTGTGTAGAGTTGGGAAACTAAGCAGAGCTTGGACTTCTCTCTCAAGCTCTGTTTTTTATTCATCACACAACTACTTGTTGTGGACCCCAGGAAGAATAGCTATTACCATTTGTAACAGCTAATGGAGTTCCTAATAAGCTAAACTAAACTAAACTACCTCCATTACTTTTTGTGTGTAGAGCCAAGTGCAACACCATGAGTTAAGACTGCCTGAAATTGTGTGCTACATCGTCCCCATTTGAATAATTACTGCATCGTGCCCGACTGTGAAAGCAGGCAATTGGCCCTGTCTTTGAGTGGGAATTGTCAGGACAGATGAAGCATAACAATTAAGACCTGGACGCAGAAAACAACCTCCTTAAGACTAGTTTCCATATTCAAGTGGCTACTGACAGTGCGCTGGTTCTGTGGAGGTTACAAGGAAATTATAATGGGAAAGAAGATGCTCTGCAGCTGCAAGGGGAACTTTTTAGGGTTTGTGAGAAGAACATGGTGGCTGCTGTTACAGAGCAGGGGGCAGAGGTGATGGAATGTATCTCTAGAGAGGTCACGCTAAAGGCAGAGCTTCGTAAGGACACTGAGGAAGGTGGAGGTTCTGACACAGCAGCATCAGCAGACTGTGGACAAGCTGAAACACAGTGAGAAGAGGTTGACCTGGACTCAACTTTTCCAAAAATGCAACTACCATCACACCGCGGTGGTCAATCACATACATGCAAGTGCACATTCCTGGTGTAATTTGAATGCTGTATTCAACTGTTTACCTCATGATAAGATAAGATAAGATAAGATGAGATAAGATAAGATAAGATAAGATAAGATAAGATCCAAGCCAGCATGTCCATGTGGGCTCTACATGGGTTAAATGCGGGCTATGTAGATACTGAGTGGGCATGGGCTTAATCTGGACAAATTTTGCAGGTCCCACATGGTTTCAGTAACATGGGCCCCACATGTGAAGCCCATGCGGGATGACTGTATGAGCCCCATAAGGGATGTAAGTGGGCTAAGCGGGCATGGGCATAACAGGGCAAATTGTATAAAATGAAGAAATGTCTGCTTCTAAAACTTTACCTCTAAATGAAAATGGTGAAAGTAAGCACTGATAAGCCTTGAAGCAAGAACAACCAGTTAGTGCTAAAAATCCAGGAGATATTCATATTCATGACTACCGTATTATCAGGACAGATGGCATCTGATCAATATTAATCAATGCAAATTTTTTGTCACTGACAGTTCAAATGTGGTACCACAACCATCATTTACAACATTTACAGGTAACTTTGGCCAATTGGGAAAACATTGTGAGTTCTACAAAGAGTCACAAACCCAAAGCCAAAGGACAGGATGAAGGGCAGAGCTCTGGAACTACAATACATTCAAATGAGCTTTTTTTATTATAGCTCAGTGCTCATTTCCTTCTGTAAAATGTTTCTTCATCACCTGGAAATCACTTTTTCATGCGTTCTATTATGCTCTCCGTGGAGCTGTACATCACTATGACATCAGTGTGATAGTGAATATGCAGTGATACTGACTAGATTCAGGAAATCACTTCTTTCAAAGGGGACATTTACTGTCTTTCTCTTATAAATGTGTTCCATATGACTAAGTGCTACAAACATAGAGGCAGAGAGCCAAACTTCACCACGTCACAGTATCTATACTCACAAACATTTTATATTGTTTTGCGCTTATCTGGAAACTAATGAACTCATGAACTTCAACAGACAAATATAAAAGTTTAATAAATACATTGAAACTAGTAAAAGAGACCACCTATTTTAGAACCCCTCCATTAGTTTCTGATTATATTAAGTATCTATTTTTATAAACACCACAGTAATCGCATGTGTATCATGAAGTGAAATGTTCTCTCACTTCCCAAGACTAAATTAGTCACCAAGGTAGCAGCAGGAATCAGCTGTGGAATGAGAGGTGCACTGGTTCTCTGTATACACTCTCTATACACTTATCTCATACACATGCATTAACCAAAACGTGGAATCATGTACTATCTGCCTAAAAATGAATACAAATGTGGGAATTAATTATATCTCATGCAAATGCAATAATATTTTAAGCGCTTGATGTATTTTGCACATGGGCCTCCGTAGCTGTCCATGGTGCTGAATATAAAGTAACATCAGTAAACTGTGGTATGCATATATATATATTTATATATATAAAATGATAAATATCACAAAGCACAAGTGCTGTAAACGACTTTTCTACTTGGAACTACTCAACACGAAAACAAGAGCTTAAGCTTAAAAGTCTCCAGTCTTGATGATTCATGTTCATGGGAGTCAGTTTAAGAAAGTAAACTGAATAGATTTTGTTGCTGCTCCAGGCAGACGTTACTCTGAAGCTCATATTAAAGTGAAATATGAATCTTCCTTCAAGTTTCATGAATATGCATGATATCGAACTGTGTGAATGTCATTCTGGCATCTTTGAGTGATTTAACAAAACTCCCAAATTACACTGAGTTTTGATGAAATGGTTGAACGCTAACTTTAAGACAAGGTGAGAATGACTTTGTGGACTCTCATTAGAAATGCAAAGCAAATGTCTCTTTTGCTGTGCTGGTAAAAAAAAAAACAGACGGCAGCACCCGCACATGCACATGCAGCACAGATGAGGAGCATAAGTATATCTGACTTCTGGGATTTGGCCAGAGTTTGACACCGCAGCCAGCAGCATTCAGAACGAGAGGGACACATTTCATTGCCGGTGTAATTTCAAAGGCAGAACCTCAAACAGCAGTTCAGTCATTTCCCTGAAACAGTTAAATTTCTCCTCGTGCCTCTATCTACTGTAATTGGCAAATATTTCAGAGGCTTTCAGCTTCATTGACTGCATGTTCTAAGTGCTCCGTCACTTCAATGGATACGCAATTTAAAGAGAAAGCCACTAAATGTCACCTCTGTGATGTGTTAAAGAGCCCGGTACAGTCAGCATCAGTGTATGTCCACCACAGACAAACAGGACAGGACAGTTTGTTACTTCTCTGTCACTCTGAGGTCACAGTAAACAGGGAATAAAATAGGTAAGAAATACGATTCTGAAGCAATGTTCTCTGGTTATGAACTTGACAGCACTTAAATAAAAAGCTTGAATGTACATTGGTTCCACAGTCTGTCTCTCATTGCTATCAGAAAAATTTCATTTCCTCTGCAGCCACATTAACACATTAACATTAACAATTACAAAGTCAGCCTACTATCACCTGAAGAATATATCAAGGATTGAAGGACTGTCTCAGCAGGATTTGGAAAAAACTTTACAGATCTCTCTAAGAAATCGATCAGACAGCTCATTCAGAATGCTGCTGATTGAGTCCTCACTTTTCTCAGGCAAAGAAAGTGGATCATATTCTTCCCCCACTTCAATCCTTTTAAAATACTGCTGTTGGTTTATTAAGCACTGAATGCTTCAGGGCCATTATACATTTCTGATCTTCTGCTACGTTATGAACCTTCCAAATCTAAAGAAGTCAAAGCTTCAACAACACTTGAGGTCAACCTGGGAAGTCTGGAAGGTTCTAAAAGCAGAGTAGAGGTTCCTGGCACAACTTCACCTACTACCAAGGGGCATGGAGAAGGGAAGAAAGTCTAAAGAAGTCAAAGCTCCAGCAACACTTGTAGTATAGAACAACTTCATGAATAGACCAACACGTTTCAGCTTGCAGCCTTCATCAGGGTCTTCATAAAACACATTACAAGCAGTATTTAAATAGAATAGTTCAAAGACAGTATCAAAAAGTAAAAAAATATACAAACAATAACCAATTATGTGCATCCAGACATGTATCAGCCAATGGGGGATCTACCAAAATGGGTTGGGTATATGATCATGTGATGTCATACTGCTTGTAATGTGTTGATGAAGGGTGCAAGCTGAAATGTGTTATTATTAATACTACAAGTGTTGCTGGAGCTGTGACTTCTCTATGCATCGTAGAAGTAGGTGAAGTTCTACCAGGAACTTCGACTGTGCTTCTAGAACCTTCCAACTCTCTCAGGTGGTCTGGGACAGGTCTGCTTTCAGCCCCCAGAGTCAAAACTAAACATGAAGAAGCAGCATTGTGTTTTTATGCTCAACATATCTGAACTAACTCCCATAAAACTGCAGGTCTGCTGTAACTCTCAGTTCTTTTAAATCAAGACTTTTCCGTTTACAGCTGGTTTAAAAAAAAAAAAAAAAAATCAAACTTGAGGCTTTGGATTAATATGCACTTTAACTTTTACTCTCCTGTCTTGCAGCAGTGTTTAGTATCTGACCAAAGCCGTAGCCAGGTACCGAGGTCAAAAATAAGACAAAACACATATTTTAATTAACTGTAATCCATGATGTATTTATACCACTTTCTTGCTGTGTATTTCTCAGTCATGGTCACTCTTGTGGTCCGGTTCTTTCTTATCACTTCCAATTTTGCAACTTAAATCAACTCATATTTCAGTATTCTACAACTTCCATGGTTGTACTTTTAAAAATTATAACTGCAATATATTATTTTCTTTGTTTGTTCTTAAAATGTGGAATGGAGCACGGCCTGCTGGGAAAGGGAGAAAAGGGCTCGGCCAATGAATGAACAGTTTGCAAAATTGGGTCAAGTCCAATTCACAAAAATGTAGACAACATATTTCTGGCGATTTTAAAATCTACTGCAGCAAATATTTTTTCTGGAAGTGAGCACTATATAACTGCTACTTAAAAATCTCCAGTAATACGCTGTGTATATTTGTGAATTTGTGACAAATCTGCTGACGGAAGCGCAACACAGCTGGAGCTGTTCGGTAAGGAAACCAGTTAAATTGGAAACCAGTTGGGACATAAAACGGGGCCGGTGAAAAACTTTTTTGACATGGCAGCGGTATCTGCAAGTACGTGTCACGTGAAGGTCCGTTGATGTAAGGATAATTGTCTCGTCGGCTATTTTCACAATGAAACGAAACTTCAAGAAAAAAATACCGAGGACACGACCTCGGTGTCCTCACTGGTAGCTACGGCCATGTCTCTGATAAATCATGCGCTGATATATTTCTATGAATGTCTATTCACTCTTCCCATTTTTTGCACTAAAATACATATTGGATGACACCAAACTAATGATTTTAAGTATTTTTCTTTAACCCTTAAATACTGTTCATCATTTTGACATTTGAAAGCAAATGAAAACACCCTCAATGACTATCTTTAAACCTGACATTTTATGACTTTTCCTGAAGTGGCCCAGATGACACAAAAATGGAAATATTTCAAAATGATTTGTGTGGCTGGGTCATAGTTGATTGTTGGTTTTAATGGTTATCATGGAACCTATCATTCCAATGTTGTTGCATCCTTCACTTTAAATTCATTGATAGAAAAAATTATAGCTTTCAACATGAAATCATAATGTAGTGTGATTGTGAATGAATGACTGGTAAGATGTCTATGGATGGAAAATACATTTGTTGAGAAATGTGGTATAAGGACCAATTATAAAGGGGGAAAAAATGACACGTTCCATACATTGAAGGGTAGCAGCACAAAACCAAACTGCAGCTAGGGGACGGGTTATTTAACTAATTCCTTTACATTCCTGTTCATATTAGATTTAACTTGTGTTATTTACCAAATTATACACATTGATAGTGTATCATTAAAACTGTGTGAAGGTTGATAAAGGTGGACGCTCCCTAAGTAGAGCTAATATCAATTAGCGCAAGGTTCAGCAAATTTTCCAAAGCAGAAAGAGGAAGTGTACATACTTTCTAATTATGCTTTTTTCCCCCTCTTTTTTTTTTTTTTTTACTCACTGTATGTAATTAGTCCCACCGCAGTGTAAATAAAGGGAAGTTGTTGTGTGGTTGCTTAATATTTAAGAACAGCGTGATAAATCATTAGATTTGTAGTGGAGGAAGGTCACTGTTTGTTTCACCTCACTAATTAACAGAGGGCTTCTTTCTGATGTAGCATGAAATTGGCTGTACGGTGCCCCTTAATGTTCATTATTTAACATGTCAGAAGCACAACATGCCTGAACCTCTGTAATTAAAAAAGAGGCATTTATTTTATTTCGCATTTAATCATATGTAATGCGTTAAATTAATGATGGCGGCCAAAAACGAGGGGAAAGTTAAGCTTGGCTGGAGGTTCTGTGTTGCAGGAGTGGGAGGGTGGATGCTCTACTTTCCATCATAAAAAACGAAAAACAAAACAAAAAATAATGAGGTCTGTGATTCACCTGCTGCCGTTTCTTCTCATCCACTTCCATCTCCATACTATTTCATCTTCTTCCTGTCCAGACCTTTTCTTCAGATCTCAGCTCTCTGAACCTACACATAATATAACATACTGCATGATACTGTGTGTATTTGATGCGTGTGCTTGTATAAACTGGCTAATGGAATGCATCTATATAGTTCCTTTTCTAGTCCTCCAAACTACAATAAGGCTGCTGAGGTGAAAACAGGAAGAATAACTAAGGCAAAAAAAAGAAATCAGGGTTAAAAATAGCGTATAAGGTCTCATTCAGGATGCACTATGTACTGCTGATCCTTCTGTTTGACCAACTATGCAACAGTGGACATGCACAGAGCCTAGAGCTGGCATAACCTAGAGCATGGATACTGCATTTATTTTCTTATAATAATGAATAATATAAGAATGGCTGACATCTGGACTGATAAATGTGTTATACTGCTGTCCTATATTGGACCATGAGCTGGACAGTTTGTGAGTGCATGCATTCAAAAAATAAATATATATATAACAGTTGTATAGGAGCAGGGGATATTTTAGACCCTTTTTAAGGGTGCTCAAGCACCCCTACATTTTATCTCAGCACCCCTAAAAATAAATATATAATTATTGTATTTTTGTTGGGTTTTTTTCTCAAATGAATAGTCTTTCCCCTCAGGGTTCAGGGTTCACTAACTATCTTTGGGTCCTCTCTGTAGAAAATCTGTGATTGTTTATTCTGAACCATTATTATTATTATACACTATAGTACCGCTATATACCGCTCAACAATGTATTCATTTTTCTTGTTTTAATTTAAATTATCCAGTGAAATGAATTATTTAGCAGAGGGTTTGAACACTTGCAGGGCATTGTATGTCAAATTCTCATAAGGAGCTGAGCCCCCCTAAAGGTCTGATCCTAGAATCGCCCCTGTATGGAGTACAAAGGAGAGAAGGACTGTCATCCAAATACTCGCTTTCAAAATAGATAATATAAGAATTATTTTTGGTTTTGATGTAGGAAATTCAAGGTGAGAACATGCTGCTTTGTGATGTCATCCTTATCATGTTGTATTGATTATTAGATTCAGTTTATAACATAATGTAATAATGACCTCATCTATTTCAGTGCACAGTAGTAACATAAAGTGTATTGCAATAACAGAGCAGTTAATGTGTAAATGTGAAAACTAAATGTTGCATCACAAATGTTTTTTTTCTTTCCTTTATTGTTGCCTACAAGCTTCATTACCATGTCCATTAATAGTAACAAAGCTAAAGATACTGCAAAATACATATTATAATATTAATAATAATATTATATTATCATACTATAATGTAATATTATCATATTATATTATTTGTAATATTATAATGTAATATAAAATAATGTAATTTACAATTTGTTAATTATCTTACTTTGTAAAATGTTACACTTTTCTAGTCTACTGAACACTAAATGCTAACATTCAGTCATAATAATAATACTAATGCTGACTTATCTATTCACACACACACACACACACACACACACACACACACACACACACACACACACACACACACACACACACACACACACACACCAATGAGCACAGCCTTCAGTAGCAATTTGGGGTTCAATATCTTACCCATCACGTCAACATGCATCAAACCACCAACCTTCTGATTGGTAGACAGCCTGCTCTACCTCCTGCGCTACAGATGCCCCACATGTTTTAATGAAAGATCAATATAAATGTGACATAAGGTCAGAGGTCTGGATCATTTACACCAATATTGCTGCTGACTGTGTGGGTGGTGAGAGCTCAGGCACTGAGGACATGGTGAGCACCTATGACCTGTAAACATATCGAGTCCTGTATCTTAAAAAAAAAAAGTAGTACATTTTATTTTCAATTTCAATTTTCAACAGTGTAAAAATAACACATTTAATTTACTGTATTTTAACCCTTAAATACTGTTTGGGTCAAATTTGACCCGTTTTGACATGTGACTGCTGTAAAAAACCACAAATGTATTTTACTCTGAAATTTGATGACTTTTCCTAAAATGGCCCAAAATGCACAAAAATTAAAATGCTTTTAAATGTTATACTTTTTTATAGGTGCTGCAAATGATTGTCCATTGATGCTGTTCTGGGTCAAATTTAAGCTGTATCTATTGACATGTGTTTAAGTGAAATGAATAGTTAATAGTTTTAATAAGATAGTAGTTATGAGGATTTCTTTGTATGATGTAGCAGTGAAGACTGATGGCTTCATTTTCACTTTACATAAAATACATTTACATCATTATTACTATGTTATATTTGTCACAGTTCTGTTCTGCTCTTCTCCTGCTGCTGGTACATTTCCATTCACCACACCCCTGCTCTACTCCTGCTAATCAGCCACACCCACCTCATCAGTTAACTCTGTTCACCTGGGCTTCATCAGTAATCACTGTAAGACTGATTCCCTGGTTTCGACCCTGCTTACTTTTGACGTCCTCTCCTCATGTCTACCCCGGTAAATGCACCAGCCTTCTGTCCCTGACCTCGAGTATCGCCTGTTCCTGTTTGCCTGTGGCTGTGGGGCATCCTCCGGCTTCGATCCTGTCCGGAGAGCCCAGAACTTCCAGCTTGGTCAACCTCATGTCTGTGTGTGTGCTACTGGCATTATCTTACCTGCTGCCAACTCTGTCGTTGATGACCCTGAGTCCTGCCTGTTGCCCTACACATTCTGTCTATACCTGTTCAGTTACCTTGTGGACTATAAAATAAAGATCATTCAAAACTGCTCACTGGTGTTCTGTGCTGCAACTGAGGGCCAGATTGTACTGTAACGGGTGGAGGTGGTAGGATGAGGTGGGTGTGACTGATTAGCAGGAGTAGAGCAGGGGTGTGGTGAATGGATGTGGTAAAACATCCATTCAATTTAGGTAAAACAGGACATGATATTGTGTGATAGTATACTGTTTTTGGTGTAAAAGCTAAAAAAATACACTCTCTCTGCTCTCTGAAACATGAATCAAGGTTTAATCACATTTATTGATCAGTCAGATCAACTATTGATGCTTTCTAAACACATCTGTGCTTCAACATTTGGTATAAACACTTTTTATGAGAGGATTCTTAGACCAGGTCAAAATGAACCCAGAATATACAGCGAGGGTGTAGAATATGAACAGTGTGTGAGGGATAACATCATTTCTCAGTTGTGATACATACAGCCCACTGCTCTGTGTCCTCAGTACAGACCAGTTATGTGACCACATTAAGAGGTGGGATGAAAGAAACAGCTGTTATGGTCCTGACAATGACTCGACAGTTCAACCTGACTTGCTTTTATTCTGAAAGAGTCTGACCTGGAAGACTTAAATTATTCAATAATCTGTCAGATGATCATGTTTATGACATGAAACAATAAAAACAGCTTTTCAGGTAAAACTGTGCAAAAGTAAGATAGATGCACATGATTTTTTTAAACTTCTGGTAAGTGTGTGTGTGCTCCATGTGCTGACACAGTTAGATCAAACTTGTATGTTCTCAGAGAACATTGTCTTGTTACTTTCATCCTGTGTGTTCCATACAGGGCTTAACCATAAAAATCAGGCAAAGCTCTCTGAAAATGATAAAAGTAAATGTTTTAAGGAGAGATTTAAAAGAGGTGAGTGATTGTGCTGACCTGGTTTCATCAGGCAGCTCCTTCTATAGCTGCAGGGCTCAGGAACAGATACAAGACCTTTTTAAAAAAACCTCATATTAGTCAACATCAGTAATTATCACAATAAATGCCGAATCATCATTTCTTTCAGATTTAAAAGCGGATTTTTCTTAGTGAAAGTGAAAGAAACCAGTTAAATGAAATGATACTTTAAGGTCGGATAATGTTAACTTGTACAACATACCAGCATACTGACCTTCATTCTCACTAACCCTCACCCTGAATAGTCCAGTTCATGGATGGATCTACCATATAAGCAATGTGCCTAAGGGCCTTTGAGCAGAAAGGGGCCCTCCATGATGGGAGAAAAAAATAAGCCCTTTTTTTTTTGTCCAATAGGAATAAAATGATAGTTGTGTCGAGGAAAATAAGTCACATGATTATAGAAAAATCTATATTTTTCCAGTTATTCTCCAAAATGAAGCTAAATCTATTTAAAGATAAAACACAGTGCTTGTAGTAAACATGCATATAGAACATTATCTATCACTGATTTGAATGATTCAGCAGTTTAACATAGAATATCATATCGCCTCATTACGGAGCACAAGTTTCATCATAATATCATCATCCTGCGCCGCTAGATTTGCTGCATGTGTTTGTATCCGAATGCAAGTTTACCAGCAACACCTACACTGCTGATTCTCTGCAATGTACCAGCAGTCTCTCCCTGTGTCATATATCATCCTAATATCCTGCTACAGTTGCTAAAATCTGCCAAATTATGGCAGCGAAGTGCCACCGACATGCTGTTTCCACGCAACAAGTCAGCACATCGCTTTTGGAGGGTGAGAGCTGAGCATGTTTTATGTTGCTATCATAAAAAAAAGCTCATTTGAATGCATGTCAGTTCCCCAGTTTGTTTGTTTTTTTACTTCTTTTTTTTGGATTGAAATCATGTACAATATGTCAGAGTGTGGATGCTGCTGAGCACAGTTTCATCTCAGATTTTTTTTCTTTTCATTCTTTTTTTCCCCTTTTTTACCTACAATTTACATACAAATTTGAATTGTAATAGTAGGAAAAAACATGATGAAAACAAGATTTTACAAAATTTGAATGACAGGAATAAACTTCATGCTGTATATATGTAAATATGCAGGGAAGCTATGATGAGTATTCAAATAAATATTCACTGTTTTCATACTTGTTCTCACCTCTGCACTGCACCGATTCCACGCTGTATCAGCCGTGTGTTTTTCAGACTGCTCATCGCTCTACATTAACATGCAACTTAAAGCATGAAAGAATGTAAATCAGCATATGAAGTGACCTGTAACCAGCGTTAAGTGCATGCATTTTATTTTGTGGATGGAGGCAGTAAGAAAAGCAGGTAGCTGGTCAAACAGTCGGTGAAGTCTTCAGTCATCCTTAAGGATGTAATTTACAGTAACTGGTGAGATATGAAGCGGAAAAACGGAGCCAGCGGGGCAGGGATGAGTCTGCCGATAAGGGGGATGAGAAAAGTCAAAACTGAGAGACTCCAGAGATCTCAATTGCTTTGGAGGTCAAAAAGCTGGTGCCGGCAGCGGCTGTGGGGGAGGAAGGGAAGGCCGGTGTACATCATCCCAATGAGCTTTCTCATTACACTCACTGTCTCGCTTGCCTGCTCGCTGTGGGAATGAATAGAACGATATGACCGCTGCGCCGTGGACGCAACATCCCAGGTGCTGAGAGAGAACAGGAGGGGAAGGAGAGACAGGCACATAAAAATAAAAATGATGTTTTAGGATTGCATGTCTTACCAGCCGACCGGAATGATAGATGGAAATGAGGCGCGTTGGTTTGGTGAATTTATCGACGAGCAATCCGACTGTACAAAGACAGCTGGATGATGAGTGGCGCCTGTACAGTCAAAATATTCATTCATTCCTCTGCAGGATTATACTGCAGGCAGAGAGCAGATGCAAAAACAAAAAAAAAGTAGTGCAAACACTTCCTCTGCACCTATAGTGGAGCAGATGGAGAGCTACACCAGGATTGTCTGAGCTTGCATTACAATCTGTTCTATGGTGCCTGATTCAAGCTGTTTACTGTGAGTAGAGATTAGAAACATTAAAAGTTCTAAATAGAGTCTGTGTGAGGACATTTCCATGTGGAGTCTCACAAGGAACTGTGGTCATGTTGGACAGATGTGCAGCTTCTGGTTTTTTATGTGACCCTTATCAAAGCGAGCACCAGACAATTAACGAGAGAGCGCGAAGGCCAGAAAAACAATCATTTAATAATGATTTGCATTTATCTGGTTGCTGAGCCGTTAACTTCATTAACAGGGCTCGGATAGGCCGACACTAACAGACTGAATTTAGGACTGAACTTTCAGAACTGTGTATTTGACAGCTGATGTAATCACTTCAAACACAACTGAAACAAAATGATTCAATCATTAAATTGTTGTTTATTACTATTTCATTTATTTATTTTCATTTTCCATGAAATTGTTTTATTAATATTGGAATTATTACCATATTGTCATAAATAAAAATAAAAAGATTATTACTTGACGACACTGTAAATGAGTTTTAACAACTCTGTGTATTCTTAAGTTTAAATAAAGCTTGGTTGAATGAATGAATAAACATATGAAAAAAAATTACTTAAAAAATATAATTTATTTAATGAATTTTTCTTTGAATTATTATTTTCAATTTACAATGACAAAAAAAAGAGAATGGCTGCAACTTCTCTTATTTTGAAAACCTTGAACCAGAAAAAAGTTGGCATTTTTGCATCAATTTAAAATTGGCACAATATACTGTGATCATTTAAATCTGTACTATAAATATCATTATTGATATACTTTAACTAATTGTCATATTAATTAATTGTTATGTTTTGGATGATGTATAAAATAAAATAATGACAATAAATAAAGTATTAAAAAAAAAGATTAGGGACGGATCATGGATTGATCTATGGTGACATCACCATTGACTTCTTCATTATTTAACCAATGTTATATTTCCCTAACTCCCTAAACGTCATCATGAAAATAATAATGATGTTGGTTTTTAGGATGGAATACATGAAAAAGAAGAAAAAAGAACATTCACAGTGATTTTTTTTATTATGTAACAAGAAACCTGTTGTTGGTGCAAATGAGTAGAACTTGTTCAGTGCAGTATGCCTGCAGCTGTCTTGAGAACAGCTCCTCCAAACACACTTCACACTCGTCACCGCACTTCCTCCCGTCCTCAGCAACACACCCACCGAGTGTGAATGGAAGGACAGAGATACAAACAGACGTACAGAGAGAAGCTCTTTCCATTCGAGTTAGACGCGGTCCCTGTTGAGTTGCTGTCCTCTCTGTTTGATTGACAGCTGATGTGTCGCTCTCCACCCAGCCTCTTAGCTCTCTCCGGCTGCCAGAAGTGAACGACTGCTCGCAGCTTACTCGAGAACCGCTCATCCAAACAGCTCTACCCTCGACGCTGCACTTCCAGGAGTCCTCAGCAACACAACCGTCAAGTGTGAAGTCGAAAATTGAAGGACAGACAGGCAGATAGAGACTCCTTCCGTTTTAGTTTAGATATAAACATCAAGTTACAAGACAGAGTAAGGAGAATGTCTCGATGTCCACTCGAAATATTTCTTTTACAAGCATATTTCACTCATTAGATGCGTGTGGATGTACTTGAATATGACCACCATGTATCACCTCTAATTCAAAGGTCTAACACAGCATTAAAAAACACACAGCTGCTGTCCCTGACCTGTGTTTTTATTTGTTTTGTCAGATGTTGTAGTGATCCTTAAATGCTTTAGGAGGATTTAGGAGGATTTAACTTTATCTGTGATAAAAAGACAAAGAGACAAACCGGTCAAACAAATAATAGACCCAGCGTGTGAAGATAACAGCAGGGGGAAAAAAAGAGTGAGAGTTGAGCGGCTCACGTACCTACTTGCTGTAGACACTGTGGGTGTATTGTGGAGGTCACGGGTGGTGGATAAATGGTCAATGGATTGTACTTATATAGTGCATTCACCCATTCACACACATTCATACACTGATGACAGGAGCTACCACACAGACCACACAGTTTCCTCCTAGTACATTGTTGAAGTAGCCATCGGGAGCAATTTGGGGATCATTATCTTGGCCAAGGACAGTTCGACATGTGGTAATCCAACCGCTGATCTTCTGAACCTCCTGAGCCACAGCCGCCCTCGACTGTCACAGTCCAGCAATGAATGCTTGTGTGATTTTTACCCTCTAATATTAACTGGGTAGTTTATTCACCTAACTTATACAACTCACTTTAATCTATTGTAGTAGCCATGAATCAACACATATCCTATACATGTGTTTTAACACTAGGACAGCCAACATTCAAACACCTCCTACAACTGCCGCGATGGTCTGACAGACCGTCATACATTTCTATCAAAGAAAGCGTCTGCAGGGGGCGCCAAATCATAAGTGACAAAACAAAACAATAATAAAAATCCTATATCAAATGGAAACAATAACAGATGGACAATATTACAAACACGTGAATCATAGAGCAAGAGAAAAAAAGAAGACCCTGCGAAATGGAACGGCTTAACATAGGCATAGTCATTTTTATTTAAACTAAGTTATTAACATCATAAAAACTCAAACCGTTGCAGCAGTACTGTAAGGATCGATATGCTAATAAAAGCCTAAATCACATGTATAATATCATCCAGCACTGTAGTTTGTCGTTGTGTTTTATGAGGATGAGTGATGGGAAGTCTTCTCCTCTCATTATGTGATGAATCAAACGTGGAAAATGTGCCTTTTTATCAACCTTTAAGAAAAGGAAACGAAAACAGTAAAAAATCTTGCTAGTGTGTGTTAGAAGACATTCTTCAAACCTAAACTACTACTAAGACTAAAAATGGAAAGTTTGTCCCAGTGGAGCTAGACAAAAGAGAAAAGGTCAGAAGACTCATTTCTTTCATTTTCTAGAAACCAAATAGACAAAAATGATGTATAGACTCAGTGTTTGAACAGACCAGCAGGGGGAGCATCTTCAGGCCACAGGGAGGCAATAAAACAGCTCTGTTAGTTCAAAGGAAGATGTTAACACTTTTTTGTCTAATGTTAGATGTCACTGCCTCTCTCTGAGCTCTGCTTTTGCTAAACATGAGCTGCTGTGCTGTGCTGGGTGACAAATGGAAAGTTTGGGGCAAAAAACAAAAAAGAGTCTCTAAGTGAGGAGAAATGTGAGAAAAATCCTCCCACCACCGCCTCCTCACTAACACACAAAGAAGATTTACTGACACTACTTTACAGGAACTTACTTTATCTGAACTGTTTTTATATATGTACTTCTTTACTGCTTTTGGTGTGGAGCATCACAGGCTGTCATGGTTTGATAAATCAAAGAAAGGTTCATTAAAATGACGTAACAAATTACATCAATTCTGAGTGTTAAAGCTCAGACATGTTCTGTCCAGCAGCTTATGTATGATTCATTTTTAAAAGAAGTAGTCTTAATAATGATGACTCAAATTCTTAGTAAGAAGTAATACATTGACTTAATTAGTTTCAATACAGAAGCTTTGGATGGTTAATTTTTGCCAGATACAAGAAAAATAAAGTTTAATGAGTACATTGTAAATCAAAAATGTTTTTTAATATCTATGTATTATTTTAAATTGATTTATATTCCAATATTTTTTTAGGGCCCTTGTCAGTCACGGGACCTTAAAATCATCTTAACTTTTTCACCCCCTTACAGCACCCCTGGGAGCATGATCCAACCTAGATCAAACCCACCTTCCCCCCTTCAGCCAACTGAAGGCAGCACATCTTCCCAATTGAAGATGAAGCAACACACTCTTCTCCAGATGTTGCGTTCAGATGTGCCATTTTGCTCACATATTTTGGCTTGTTATAGCCTGAAAGACCATGCAACGTTATCCATCCATCATATCAGGTGAGCACCTGGGGGCACCAGCCAATTTGTCATGCTGGGGGGGGGCAACATGGACTACACTGTTGGTTTGATCTGGTTGACCTGTAAATTTGATTTATGTATTTATTTATTTACTTTCTTGTTGTTTTTATAGTTGCTGTCTCTCCATTTCTTTTCTTTCTCTGTCTTCTGTTCTGTTACATTCTTTTTTCATGCTTTGTTGTATTGTTGTAGTTCATGTTGCTTCATACACCTAATGCATCATTTACAAGATTATACTAAATACTCAAAAATGAAAAAAGTAACTATTTTTTGAGGCGTGGAGAGATACACAGAAGCTGTTTATATCAGGTATAACAGTAATACACTTTATTGCTGATAGAGAACCATTTAACTGATCCATCCTCCTTTGAGGAACAAGTACATCTTCATATCCCAGAGGAGTGCTATTGTGCACACATTTGTTTTATTTTCTGCTTTACAAAGAATAAAAGGGAAATCTAGCCTTTTATAAATGTTGTAGCCTATCTGCCATTTCTGAAAATATACTCTCCTTTCTCCGCCCACCAGCCCCATGAGATTTCTAACCCATGAACACAGTGACAGCTCCCACATGGCTTCTGTTGAAACATTTTAGTTCGCTTGAAATTTTTGTGAAACCAAACCGAACCAAAGTGAAAAGCAGCAACTCATCCACTGATTTAGACTAAAGCAAACCATCTAAGTGTGATTTTTCAATAAGTGCTGACAGTGCTGACTATGTTTTCAGAATTAGGACTACAAACATGTGCTCCAAATGCCCCATATTTTCAATCTTTTGCTCTCTGTTTGAAGTAGTAGCTGTGAGATAAAGACGGTTCTGTCTAGACATGAGGACTTATCTTCACTATGTTTCTTCATTAAGTAATATTTCATGTTTTCATATGTCAGAAAAAACAAACTAAACAACAATATTCAACCGTCCTGTTGTCTTCCTATGTTGACTGTGCAGCTTTTGTCCACCGGGGGCAAAACTGACCCGGTTTGGTTTGACTCTTCATAAAGTATAAGGTATTATCACTCAATTTTAGTTAGACCTTTTTGGCCAACTTCATTCCAGTATATTACCACAGGTTTTACACATATTTATGTAAATGATGGTCAATAGGCCTCACTGAAATGAAATTACACCTCATTTTTGAGTTAGCACCTGGTAAAAATTGGCCCGAGGACAAAAGGAGGGTTAAATGGGCATATGGCAACTTCAATGTCCAAACCTTACATACTGATTATCAAATATTATTCAAGCTGACAGGTACATTTTAATATCAATCAATCAATCTTTATTTATATAGCGCCATATTACAACAAAAGTAATCTCAAGGCACTTTACACATAGATCAGGACTAGACTGTACTCTTTAAATTACATTAAAGAGACCCAACATTCCCACATGAACAAGCACTTGGCGTCTAATGTCCTGTAGAATTGTACACTAAATGTTAAGTTTCATTTAATATGTCTGGATAATTTTGCAAACTAGGAAAATTGCAGAAAAGTAGATAGATAGATAGATAGATAGATAGATAGATAGATAGATAGATAGATAGATAGATAGATAGATAGATAGATAGATAGATAGATAGATAGATAGATAGATAGATAGATAGATAGATAGATAGAAAGAAAGAAACTTTATTGATCCCCTAGGGGAAATTTAGGGTCCAAGCAATCAAAATAATCTGAAAAAAAAACGGAGACATAATATTGTTGAAATTGCACTATTTTTTCACAGTAAATAGATGGTTTATTATAGTAAAGATATAATATATACTTAATATATTATATGTAGGTTATTATGCAATGTTTTACTGGTCCGGCCCACTTTGACAGCCCTGGTCTATACTGTTACGTTAGTGTTGATTTTTAATGTAACGTTGTTTATTTGGTATTTTATGAATATCTATAATATATAACATACATAACATACAGATTGAATTATTGAAAGTTGATTACAGCCATTAGTTTTTCCAGGTACTTTGTCCAGGACTGACATGTTGGCCCATTCTCAGGGAAAAATGTTGAGCCTGGATAAAGAAAAAGTCTGAATGCCTCCAAAAGCTCATCCTGTGGGGACAAAGACCACAAACATTTCATAGAAACATCTGTATTTATTGTGCTGAACTGGCAGATAGACAGATTCCTCCAAAGCTGAGCTAATTCTTACACTTCTCCACACCTGACAACAGCTGGAGGTCCAAACCCAAGCCTGAGAATTAGTAATGGTGTTGGATGTGATTGGAGGACTGCTAGCATCTGTCCCCTGCAGTCACAGAAAGCAGTCAGGCTACAGTCTGACCAGCTTGAGGGGGGGGGGGGGGGGGGGAGCTCAGCACATCAGCTGCCTGAGGCTGTAAACTATCTTTAGCCTACTGTACTGCTGGAGAAAGAGCGCCAGCAGAGTTCTATAGAGTTTGGGAGATAAAACCCACAGCCCACAGCCCGTACTGTACCGCCCACAGTCCTCCAACTCAACAGTACACTACTGTTTTACTCCAGGGCTGCAGAGCTGCACTGCACTCTGTTTCACCACTAAACATGAGGGGAATCTTTGTATTTTTACTTGCTTGTTAGAGGGCAGAACGGAGGAAGCTGCAGAGAGCGACAGATGATCAACAAATAAAATCCTGTTTGAGCCTAACTGGCATGAGTGTTGTATTATTGATCTAGAAGAGAGCTGATAGTGTGCGTTAAAGGCTAGAAAGCAACACACACACACACATACACATACACACAATTCCCTTATTTGTCTTGTCAAACAAAGAAACGTAAAAGTGATGGTGATAGAGTTAAAGAATTAATGCTTTTTGCCACTAATTGGTCAGTGGATTGAACCAAAGTTTCCACTGCTTTGTTTGTTGTTACTATTAAGAGGACACACAAGCACTGGGGATATGAGCCATCTTCTCACTGCTCTAAGAGGCTTAGCGCAGTATGTGGTGTTGATGTTATGTTCGTTATTGGCTGCAGCGGACTGTGGCTCACAAAGATACAGCCGAACAACCAACGGGGTCACCTGAGGATTCTTTTCATTTGTACCTGTGAGCCATTCAGGGCCAGGAATCAATTGGAGCCAGCCATGCTCTCCTTGGAGGGAGGCTGTAGTGTAAAAGTGCTTTAATTGAACACACAAGTATCTGAACTGTTGCTCATATTCTGCTGTTTCTTCCAGGTTTCTTAAATTTTAACGCTAGAAAAGACGCAGTGCAGCTTATGCTTTAGGGACTGTGATCAGATCTCATTGTCAAAAAAGTGTCAAGCTGTGAAAGATTCAGCATTGAAGAATGATTAGACTTCATATTGCTTGTGCATTTCAAATAATACAACAAGGTGTAGAAAAAAAAAGACCTAGGCAACACAAGGCAAGGACACCACAGACACACACAATCATAAAAAAGAACAATAGAATAAAAGAATAGAACTTTATTGTCAATTTATTGTACATTGTACAACTAAATTGAGATGCAACCCCTTATTAGTGCAAATTATGAAAGTGCAAAGATAAAACATTAATACTAGGATAAAAATAAATAAATATAAAAACATAAATACCAAGCACACACCTCACATACAACATGTCATTCAGGTTATTGCACAATCACCAGATTATTGCACAGTCAGACAATTTTTTTCAAGCCTTAATTGCATTCAGCGACACTATTGCTCTTGGGTAAAAACTGTTCTTGAACCTGTTTGTCCTGCATTTGATTGACCTGTATGTAAAAAAGAACAACTAGACCACACTCTTTAATTTAATTTAATTTAATTTAAAGAGATCCAACATTCCCACGTCAGCAGCTCTTGACAACAGCAGCAAGGAAAAACTCACCTTTAACGAAAAGACACCCTTAAGCAGAACCGGATTCTTATTCCTTATGCCTTGACCGGTTGGGATGACAGAGAGAGAGAAAGAGGGGAGAGGGGGAGAGGGAAAAGATAAAAGACAAAGAGGAGAAGGAGAGAAAAATATATCAGCAGCAGCACACATGGCCATCTATCAGGAAGTTACATAGTGTTGCTTTAAAGTTGTGGAACTCAGAAGGCAGAGATTTAAATTAAGCGATCAAAACTTTATTTAAAGGCTCAGATAGCAACAGTGTACGTCCCCCTCGGTGTGTGTCGGTGCACAGCAGTTTGTCTTGTTTTGTTTGTACATTCAGCGTTTTTGCTGCAGTATCTTAAGTTCTTTCACCAGAGAAGAGCTCATGAACATCAGGGAAACAACTCCAGATTTATTTTTCCAATTACTGGAATTACTGGACTGTTCGGTCAGTACTCTCGTTCGTTCGTGCAGTGAGATGATGGACGAGAGGGAGAAGAGACGCCACGCTCATGCATCTCCGCAGACGAGGACAACACACTCCATCACCGGGAGTATTCCTCTCTAAAGTGTGTTCACTGCGCAACAAGCTAGATGAACTCCAGCTACTGATGAAGAAGAACGGAGGCTTTCTCCTCTTCTGTTTTGTGTTTTCAAGGAAACTTGGCTGTGTGGATTCAGCTGGCAGGCTTCCATCTTTTCAGAGTGGATGGAAAAGGTTGGTAAAGGAGGATGTGTTTAAGAGTGAGGTCAAAGAATGGTTTGAAGAGGCTAAATACAGGTTTGGAAAGGAGGTAAACCAAATAGCAGTTCTCAGATAACAATTCTGCCTTTTTTAGAAGAGATGGTTGTGGATTTCAGGGGGAAGGCAGCCCTACTCACCTCCATCATCCTGGTTGACTTGCTTCATGGACATTATTATAAAGATTAATAATACTTAAAGTAATAATAATTTAGTATGTCTTGTTTGTGTATAGTTAAGACTACACACCAAACAACACCAAGGCAAATCCTTTGCATGTGCTTCCCTTGTACTTGGCAATAAACCTGATTCTCATTATGCTATTCCAACTTTTAGTCCCTAGTATAGTTTAACCCTCTATTGTATGAATTAGCAGTTTTTATTACTTAAAATTGCCGAAATAATTTCAACAATGCGCATCGTGGAAAGTACCAAAAAAGTACAAAAAAAAAACTCTTCCCTTACTTGAGCTAAAAAAAAAAAAAGCACTCAATAGCATCTTTCTGTGAGAACCTCCCTGTCTGGCCAACATCTCCCACACTACATGTCCACATTTAATAATTTTCTGTTTTGGTCTATAAACCCAAACATGACATCATCAGGGTTATTTTCTAAGACTTGACTACAACTTTTTTCACAGGCTCAGTCTACTCCCCACAATGAGTAAACCTTTATTGGGATTGATCTTTCCCTATTAAATTGACCCTTTAACTGTACTTTAATGTTGGTAGTCCTCCCACCCTATAAACACTACATTTATTAATCATAAAGTAACACAAATCTGCAAATGTATATCTTTATTGTATGGTGTACTCTTTCTCTAATCACTCTACAACAACAACACAACTTTAAAAAAGCAGAAAATATAAAACCCTCAAGGGAGCATGCATGTATTTGCAAAAGACAAAAAGCTAATTCTCATCAACCATCTGGTCTCATAAACTCTTCTTGCCAGGCAGTTTTCTGCCAGCGGTGAGTCGCAATATGAAAGTAAAGACACATCAGACCAGAGACGCTCTCCAGCCAGCAAGCCAGCCAGGCTCAGCTTCTGACAGCCGGGCCTGGCACTGACAATTCACTTTCAACAACAAAGAGAAGCCTTGAGGAATGGCAGTGTCTGGCACGGGCTTCAGCCAGAATATTTCACTAACTTAAACTCACTTCAAGAAACGACTCCAGGGACATGACAGTAATAACCACATAAGAATTGGAATTTGTTTAATTTATTTAGTCTTTCATATCTACCAGACAGTTTTGGATGGTCTGAACACATTCAGATGCAGAGAGCCAAACAGGGCTTGAAGACCCATATCCACCTCTGGCTGGCCAACTAGCTCAAAGGTTTTCTCAAAGAGGGTGTCTTTCATTGGATAATACATGATACTCTGGTTTTATATCCATAATCTAAGACACATGGGGATCTGCTTTTTGGCTGAATAATTGTAACATCATTTCACCACTTTCAGTTCAAGATATTTGGAACAGAGACTGATCCATTGTGGACAGTGAGCTCAGTGAGATTTGCTGGGAGTCAGTCTGATGTGATGTAAATCTTTCTACTAATAATCCTGACCATCTATAACACATTTCAAATTTGTGCATTAGATTCATTTTACACCCAGAAGAAGCCACACAATGAAACGTGGCATCCCAAGGTTGCACTGAAGCCATCATAATTGTTGCATATGTACTGGGAATGTTTCCATGTGACAAACTTTAGGAGACTTATTTCCTCAGATAATATTAATGCTTATGCTAATTTAGGCTATCAAAAAACAAGCTTACCTTTAAGTACAAGTGAACAATTTATGTTCATGAATTGTCACAGGTTCAGGAGGGCGCCTCATGCCCCTCCTGATGCCCATATAAGTAGAATCCGTGTTTTTATTTTTCCCGTCATGCACCTGAAATTTTCAAGATGGCGCTGCTCAGATCCGATACTATTGGCCTCCGAGCAGCAGTCCAGAAACCAATGGGTGACGTCACGGATGTTACGTCCATTCTTTATATACAGTCTATGATACAATCATAGATTTATTTTTGTAGATAGTGGAGTTGCCCCCTATTGGTCAATAGAAAGAATGCAGGTTTAAGGCACTTCCGCATTATATACACTTTTCAGATCTGGAGCTACGCACTTGGTTAAGATGCATCATATGAAGGATAACATGTAGAACATGGGCATAAAAATGAATTCTTGACTTAGTAAGGTAAACTTACTTGGTATTTCCAGAGCTTTCAACCATATCTGATATCATCATATCTGTCCTCTTCAGCAAATACAGTTTGCAAAGTTGTCATCATGAGGTGTACAGATTTGGTCAGACATTAACAAAAAACTGTTCATTTCACAACAAATAATAAGCAAATGAGGGATATAGTTAAAAGCTCTGGAAAATAGCTTGTAAAGGGACCTTGAGTTAGGATTACTTTCCTACATGTACAATATTCCCAGAATCTAGTGTATGTCTTTAGATATAAAAGTGAAAAGAGAAACAGCAAATTGATGGTTTATCCAGTTTTAATTTGCCACTACCTGTGTGGGGACCATCCCCCAGTGATCCTACCAACACCATTGTTTAATCTGTGCCAAAAAAGGGAGTTTGTATTCTTCTCTGTTGCAGCCTCACTTTGTCATCACACCCTGCCGTGTAACACACATTTCAACAGAAGAAAAATGTGAGAAGGTTTGTATTTTTCGCTCTGCAGAGAATCCCACCTCTATAATCATGTTGAACAATCCACGCTGAAGTAAACGTGCAGTCAGGCATGCAAACACACATGCCCTCTCACAAAGCTGCATCCATGCTTCATTGGTTAGACTTTATAGCGACATCTCCCTGCAGCACATTAACTGGACATGTTGTGTATGAAACCACGGCATGGATCTGCATGATTACCTGCTCAATGAGCATGACACTTACCTTTCCTTCTGCTGCTGTCTGATTATAAAATTAAAAAACACACACACATGAACACACTTTTTTTTGTTTCCTCTATCATATTTACTGGTGTGTGTATGATTTAATTGCACAGCACAGATCAAATATTAAAGGAATAAAGCTTTTGAATCAATATATAATCATTCACATGAATTTCATAGAAAGCTCAGATCACCTGAGGGTATTGACTAGTTGCATAGAGTTATTGGTTTAATTCAGGTCTATCCTTTTTAATTTACTTCAATTAGATATAAATTGTGAGGGCAAATGAAAGTACATGAAGAAGTGAACAAACCTCTTGAGTCTTGAAATTTCTGCAGCAGAAAGAGGAGTGACTATTTGTGACTCGCAGGTTTGATTTCGGACAATGTATCAAGCTGGTCGATCCATTCTCTGTGAATGTTAACACATTTCAAGTACAGAACAACAGTGAAATAGAATACATGTCAGTGTACTGTTGACTCTAATTTGGTGTGTTACATTATAAAAAAAACTGAATCTAGATGTGTCAGTATTTCATGGTCTATAGAAAGTAATTAGTGACATGTAATTAGACTTCGGCTACAATTTAATCCTTCAAAAGGTTATCAGGTATAGTGCTTCATAACTAAAGGGGTTCCTTGTTTTCTAAATAACAACTGATTTAACATTTGTTACCATTATACTACTGTGTTCTTATCACTGATGTCATTATTGTCCTACTTTACAAGAAACCAGCCAGACCTGCCAGGTGATTGGTCCCTGCTACCACCATAGGTATGAACCCTGCCAGAGACCTTTCTTACACTGGTTGGGCTGGTGAATCCAAACCATATCCAGTTGCATTGCTCCTTCCTCTCTGTCACCAACCTAGCACCTTGGTCTAGAAATATGACACATATAAAGACGTGAGGAGATACAGTGTCAGAGCACAGATCTTGCTGTTGTTGAGATTGACGCTGTTGAGTTAGGGATCATTGGGATTGGACAGCTTTAGATTGTATCGTTCTCATTGCACCACTTAACACCTCATGTAGGATCTTAACCCTGTATGGGTCACCAGTGGGAAGGTAGGGGTGGCTGCCATGTGTTCTTTTCTTCTGTCAGGTCAGAGCAGAGTGGTTGGGTTTTTGTTGTTGTTTTGAGACAGTGAAGACATTTTACGTTATAAGAAAGTTATTTTAGTTATTATTATTTTTGTTTCTCCTTATCATTGCAACATATCCAGCAGTTTGGCATGTAAGCCTTCCATCCTCCAGCACTAAATAATAAAGGCTTTATCTTGCCAGAATACATGAGCAAATACATCTTGCTTCTTTTGCCTTGACCTTGTAACAATTTATTCATCAATCATTTATTGTTGGAATGAATTAAATAGAAGTGTAGCAGTTGACCACTGCCCTTATTTCTCCTATTATTAATTTAAAAAATCCATACTTATATCCAGGAGATTTCCTAGGGGGTTATTAAGAATTTAGGGACTTGCATTTCAGTCGGCCAACTCAAGTGGAGTAGATTATCATTTAAATGTAGAGTGCATCAGTGTTTGGAGTCTTGGCTGTGACCCCATCACTCCCCACAAAGTAATATTGATCTCACACAGCAGGGGGTGGGGATTGACCCCTTTGGGGGAAGTCTACAGATGCTGGGGTGGAGTTAGGGCTTTTGAAATGCTATAATGGCAGCAAGCAATCCTATGATTATAAGGATGCATTGGATATATGTTACAGTGAGGTGAGTAGTATGTGAATGGAGCGGAAGGTAAAATTGGGCTGCCTGAACTAGCTTGCAGGTGTCGCTTCATTAGTGAATGTCTTCAAACTGAAAAAATAGTATGTTTTAGAATAACACATAACAATAATACATGTTACAAATAATAATTTAACATATTTATTTTCCATATTAATGTAATGTAATAGCTGTTTTGTTATAATTATAATTACTTATATGGCATGAAGCACAAAGCCCCTTTAAGATAAGGGAAATAAAGTTCAACGAGAAGATACACAGTGCAATAAAAGCAACAAAATGAAAGGCATGCACTCTGTTTAGACACAGAGAGAGCTGCAAAATGCTACAGCTGTAACATATATAACAATCACACAAAACTCAATTGTAGAAAAAATTCTTCATAAAAAATCAAACAGAAAAATGATAACAAAAAGATAATACAAGGCAAAGCCTTTATTTGATCAGAGAGAAAGCTGTGTGTATAAAGCTGTATTCTGAAGTTAGATGTAATTATAGAAACTGTGCTCACAGAACTGATATTAAATAGTAGACTGCTCTATGGCCGATGCAACAATACAGCGATTGTTGCTTCTCCCATTGATTTTAACCTTTGTATTGGTGAAAGTTTAAACTCAGGGACCGTGTGGCTGCATCTGTATGAAGAGCTGTTCAGGGCCACTGATTATAATCTCCATTCTCATCCCTTATTAAAACTGACAGGAAGGTTGCACATTACAAGCAGAAAATAAAGTCGCCATATTGCCATATTGAGATAGAAGTAGTTGCTCCATGTAACAACGCTGAGGTTAACAAAAGTTGAGAAACAGTAGGAAATACGTCAAAAAGGTTACTGAACTGAAGCAGTTATCAGATGACAGTAAAACAGACCTCCAGAAATGCTGGTTTTTAATCTAAGCTAAATTAGTTGCACTTCATATGCCTCTGTAAACTAGCTTCTCCAGGTCTGTTTTGTTGGAAGGGGTCAAGATGGAGAGATGAGTAGACACTTTCTGGTTAGCAGATGCAAAGTTTCTAGATAATTCAATTTTATACCAAAATGTACCCAACAAAACTACAACTGACTACTATCTGTCAATTGTCTGTTGTGTTTAGTAATGAAACAGCATCTAGATCACCAAAGAAACATGTAAATGACAGAAAACAACTAACTAAATCAAAACTTCCAAAAGAATGAAGACAGGAGAGATGGAGTCTGACCGGATCTATTAGGGCGATCTATCTAATAACACCCTGCTAACTGCCATTCAGTCCTTGATTGATCGTTTTGACAAAGAAGACCAAAAATCTTGAAGAAATAACAGCTAAGATAAAAGAAAGGAGGAGATGACCAAAACGTTATTGATGCTGTTAAAGGAGAATAAGGTACTGAGAGAGAACTCAAGAGCTATCCTCCAAATGGGGAATTTTCAAATATAAAAAAGTCATGTTCGATTAAGAATTAAATGTTAACTGTAATATAACTAATCCATCAGGTCACAGTCACATAATAAATAAGATTGCATTTTCCAGGCTAAAGCAAAAGGAGCTTTAATCAGATCAAAAGCCAAATAGATAGAGGAAGGGGAAAAAAACACTTCTTACTTTTGTAAATTAGAATAGACAGGAACAAATTGAACTACAGCACTACTATTCAACAACAAAAACTGCTCTGAATCCAGTATGATAAACAAATGAATTCTTTAATATAGGAGAAAGCAATATCCTACAGGTTAATATTAATCAAAAGAACTATATGAGTCTGACATATTGATAGAAGAATTGGACAAAACAGTAAATATATTAAAACTGTAACCATACTCAGGTGGACTAACTGCTTATTTTTTTAGAAGCTTGATATAAATCTTTGTTATAGGTTTTTTTTTTAAAGTTGTGAAAAACTACAACCTCCCACCAACTAGGAATGTCCTTAATTAAAAACCAGGAAAGATTCAAGACTAGTAGACATCTTCTGGCCCATTACCTTCCTGTAATGGGGGTGGGGATGTCACAGGAGGTGTCTCAGATATGCAAATATGCAGGCAGAGTTAATAGACACTGTTTACTTAAATCACTGGTACACTACACGACTGTAAGTATTCCTTATACCTCTGGAGAAGTCACATCATCTGAGTCAGAGATGAAAGATACATCTACAAAGTGGTTAACATGGACCACCAGCACAGCACCATGGCTATGGCTAGACTATGACTATGACTAGTGTCACTGAACTATCAGATGGTAATGAGTACATTGTGATGGAAGAGGTGCATGGTGACACAAGTTTGGTGTCAGATGCCGTCCTTCATCACGATGATGGGACAGTAGAACACTATGTTGAGGATTCGCAAGTACAACATAGTAAGTAATAACATTTCAGCCACCACTGATCACAGTTATTTAGGAGTATCTCTGGGTATGTTTAAGTGCAAATTGCATGGTAAAATTCAGAAAGTGGGAAAAATTGGATACCTAAAAAGACTAAAGTTGGAAAAACAGAAGACCAGAAACCTTGAAAAGTAAAAATGTCTGTTTAACTGAGGTCATCAGTATACTGAAGCAGAACTTGCTCATCTCAACAGGCCTTGCAGAGATGCTGGAAGCCTATTTTAGTGGAGTGTCAAAAGTGATACTCATCAGCAAAGGAAAAAAAAACTAAGTGTTCATTTGCCATGACTTTGAATTTGTATTCCACAAAACCATATGCTTAAGTGCACGAATGGTTTGATCTGGATTCACAAAACTAGGCTTTTCTGTAAACAAGTCTCATGTGGAGGGCAGGAAAACCTTGTATGCCCTCATGATGGATTAAGTGGCCATATGTAAGCTTGTGGAATACACTGCTGTATCTATGGATACGTGGGCCTCACCTGGGCAGCCTACAACCAGCTGAAGATGCCTTGGTCCATATGGCTGATACCATTGATGATTCCTGGAAAATCCCAGTAGCCTACCTCTTCATTGATGAATTGACTAGGTAAAAGTGTGCAAATATCAAAAAATGGTCCATGCATTACTTGATATGTGCCACATGATTAAAACAGCTCAGAAATGCATTGGCTGAATGATGTTCATTGTAAACTCCCAACAGAAAAAGTCTGTTGGAGGTATATCCAGGAGCTGAACAAACTTCAGGAGACCCAGGGACTATGACTTGGAAACAAGTTGAAACAACCCATATAGAGTAAGAAAAACAAAAGATGAAGGTTGCAAACCCGGTTTTGAGCAGCAGTGTGGCAGATGCTCCAGAGTATTGCAACTCACAGCTCCATCTCTCACAATTCAGAGGATGTGAAGAAATGGTGGAGTTCTTGAGGACCATAGATAGTGCCTTCGATGTCCTCAACAGCAGGAATCCCCAAAGGAAATATACAAGGATCCATGACGACATCTAACAAAGCTTGTGCTGAAGAAATCCTGCTAAAGGCACAACAGTCTCTCCTGGAACTGAAAGATCAGAGAGGCATACTACTCATTCGTGTAAAATGAAAAGCTTTTGTAGTTGACTTCATTGCCAGTTGCACAAGTGTATGGAAGGTTTTCCAAGAAGCTGTGTGGAAGCCAAATGCTCACTGCCGTTACCTCCTCACTTTGAAATGTTCTTTTTCTTTGTCATTCTTTGTGGTAGATTTAAAAACAACTTTACTGCAAGACATCTTCAAATCAAGTTGCAAGTGAGGACTGGAAGAGGCAATTGCATCCCCCATGACAATACCACCACATCTTGGTGACAACTGCGGCAGCAAACACCTTCCACAGGTATGACTTGAAGCCTGTTAAGCATGCAGAGCCAGAGCATGGTCATCACCTATACCCAAATGTTGATGCTATCTTTGATTAAAAGTAGGCTGCCATCAACTACATTGCTGGCGTTCTTGTAAAAGAGAAGAAACACGCCTTGTGCTGACATATGATTCCACTGTGCATCACCTTGTTCTCCTGAAGACTTGTGGAGGTTTGCAAAAACTATCTCCTGGGACAGTTTCTGACAGAGTCACAGCGTTGCTTGCAAAAGGGTTATAAGAACAATCTCTGGTAAGATACCCTAGGGACACAGCGTAACATCAGCCATCACAAATAAAGTTGTGAATCTAAGTTCAGACTAGATGTTTGTCCCAGAGTTGCAGGACCTTGTTCAAAACTACTGTTGAGGACATTCATGTACATCTACTAGTGAAAATGGCATGTTCCATTTACTGTACAGTAAGCATGCACCACTTTGCCATACATGAATCAAAGAAAATGAGTAAGGATATTGTCAGGCATTGATATATATGATGATTGCTTGTTGTAATAGGGTATATCCATGTGCTTCTAGTGATTGTTGTCATCTCAACATCTTTCTTCTGTATTTAGTTTTATATGAATGTATGTCACGTCATATACAGTCCTTTGTTTATGGATTGTTTTGGCAACCCAACAAATGGTTTTCAACAGATTTTGGTGAATGTCAGCAGCGACATCCCAGGCTTCCTTCTAGCTAATATTCACTATGTCATATCTGGACCTGAATGCAGTTGCTGTTAGGGTTGCACATATCTTAACATCATTGCCTTGAAAGTCGGTGTTCAATATACTACTTATGACTAGACGTATGCTAAATGTAACAAGTATGTAGTGGACACATACAGTGTATCTGCAAAATTACTTAACAAGTCAGTTTTCTATTATGATATAGCATTACACAACTTCACTGGAAGTGTATATAGTTCAGTTTATAATTCCTATTGCTTGCAACTATTCTCAGTGTCTTATGTTCTATGATTGTGAACAGTTTTTTTTTTTAATTGTCAGAATAAAATTTGCAAATGTTTACAATATTTTACATATTTCTGACTTGTATGCATATCATTTTACATGTTTCTATGGTTAAATGAAGTTCCTTGCATATAGGAGTTCTTTATATGGATGTATGTATTGTCTTGTCTGAGTATGTTCTGTAAGTGATTGGTCTTGTGTCCACATTAGAGGCATGTGGGCGCAGAGTGGGCTTTAAACTAAGGCCTTATCAGTTTGAAGTATCTGTTACTTAAGCTGTTTAACCATTGACAACTCATGGTAACTGTTCTACAATTGTAGAAATAAACAATACAGGAACATGGTGAATTTCTATGTTCTGTTCTTGTTAACATTTGCTTTGCCTGTCAAATGGTCTCCTATTTCATCTGCTGGCTCACCACTGTCCATTGATGCCAGCTAACCTCTCCACCCTAAGACAAGTTCCCCATTTCCAAGAATCCTATACTGCCATCTTCTGCAAGTCAATAGAAAGAACTAAACCTCCTGACTCCCCAAACTGTCTGCCCCGACCTCATCCTCAACCTTCCTCAAACCATAACTCGCATTCCTAACACTTTGGTGTCGATGTTTGATATCAAATTTATGCATGGAATCTTTTTGATCAATATTAGCATTCTTTACACCCTTTGTCTTTTTTTCATTTAAGGCTTCTATGGCATGCCAGCCATCAGAGGGATTAATATTCACCATCGCTTTGAATGTTCATTTCTTGTTTTTCTTATCTTCTTATTGAGCTTTGACTTGAAATGTGATTGTGTTCAGTGTTACAAACTTCAGCTGATTAACAGCTACTGAATTAAAAGAAAAAAAACAAAACAACAAAATGTCAATACTTCAATAATGCCCTTCAAATAGCTGCCCCTTCCCCAAAACATACAGTTCACTCTCACATCGTTAATGAGAGATCTGCTGATATGTTTTTTTCCTCTTATATCTGTCCATTATTGTAGCTTAACTAAGTTCCATGATGTAAATGGCCTGGTTGATCATTTTAATGTTTTATTTTCATCACTTTTAGATTATATTGCTTCCATTAAGTCAAGGTCAATGTGCCTGTCAAACCCATCACCTTGGGGAAGTGGTGATACTTGCCAATTGAAAAGAAAAGGTGGAAGAAAACTAACCTGCTGCTTTATAGCGATTAACCTTATGTATAACTTCTCCAGACTCCTCCATTGTTGAGTGATTTTACCCATTTACCTAAATAATCTACTTAATATTGTGTCACACATGAACTTATGCTTCTGTGGTCTTGACCTTTACCCAACAAAATTTTCAAAGCGGTATTAGTCATTGCCCATTGTCCTCTCTCTATTGTTAATGAAACAAAACAAGCCTGTATTCAGGCCCTTTTAAAGAAACCTGGCCTTTATCCAGCACTCCCTCATAATTACAACCTAATCTCCACATTATCATTTGTCTCAAAAATCATTGAAAAGGCTGTTGCTAAATTATTACTGGAAATAATGGAAACTAATACCATTCTCGATCCATTTCAATCTGGTTCTCACCAGCTGCATAGTACTGACTGCTCTGCTGAGAGTCACTAACAATGTATGAGTGCAGATTCTGGTCTTCACTCCATTTTACTGTAGTTAGAATTGCCCTTCACCTTTGACAGTATTGATTGAAGCATGTAAAAAACATGAATGTAACATAAGATGGCAACAATAAATTCGGCTCGGCTCGACTCGACACGTTTTTTTTGCTTTTCCATTAAGGATAGTACCTGGTACCTGCTACTTTTTTAGTACCTGCTCTGGCGATGTTCCAAGCGAGCCGAGCCGATACTTAAATGTGAAATCAACAAACTGTCGGCCACTGATTGGTCAGAGAGGGTCGTCACTGGAAGAGTCATGAGTGCAACGTACCACACAAGAATCAAAACCCGCCATTTCTAATAGTTACAGCTAGTTTCATGCAAGTTAACATGGCTCTTATGCACAAGACTACACCGTGGTCCTTCGACGAGGTGCAGCCGTTCCTGTGTCATAAATTTGACTATTCTTACATATTGCACCTTAAGGCATCCTCCTCTTAGCCTGGGTAAACCCATGCTCTCAATCCAGTGAGATTCTACTTCGCTCAGAAAGTTAGCATGGCCAACAAGACAACATTTTCACCTGAGATAGGGAACCAATCACAGAACGGGGGGGCGGGCTCAAGACGATGACGCCAGTAGAGTGACTCTGTTTACATCCAGCATGGCAGCCACGGAGGTGCAGCAACCGTTCGAAGCAGCAGTAGATTGTGTGCTAAATAAATTGGAAGGCAAGTTCACTTTGAAAATAGAAAAAAAACTTGCGCTACATGATTTTTCCTTCTTTTCCTTCCGCATTTACCTTAAACTTCGCGAGAGTACCGTACGTGGTTCTTCTCGTCCTCTCGGACCCGCGCATTCCAGATAATTCTTTGATTATTTTAATTTGGAACGAGTAACGAGGTGGCAAATGTCAAAGTAAAAGTCCTGATAAAAAAAAAAAAAAAAAACTCAAGTAAAGTACAAACCCTCAAAAGAAATACTTAAGTAGTGTAACGAAGTACATCTACTTCGTTACTATACACCTCTGGCTGTAAGTTTGTCCAGTAGCGTACAGAAGCATTTGATCGACATTCGTTGATCCCGCCTCAAATACGATGAAATGAACGGCTCCTCGCCAGACCCTACCTCAATCTCACATGAGATTGAGAAACGGTCTGGCATTAGCCAGGCTATCCTCCTCTAGCTTTCACTGCTAAAACGTGTATAAGTCTATGTAACATGTGAGAGATGACTTAGATTACTCGAACAGCAAAGGCGGCTGCTAAAGTGCAGTAATGGCTGTCAAACAAATTTCCCAAATCAGTTTTCAAGTCTAAAAAGCTGACCCACATTCAAAAAGACACCATGACATTCTGTTGTCATGTTGACGAACTGTCTCGAGTTGTACAGAGCATCTTCTGAGAATAAAAAGAAGACACCAGGAAGAATACATGTTTTTGTTTCTTTCAGAGTTTCACTTCATCATTTCATCATAAAGTCTGATTGTGAGCCAACTTCTATATATAACTCTATTGGCCTCCACTTCAAAATCATGATCTTCCAGCAGCCGAGTGTTTAGCAGGGGCTCATCTGATGAAAAATTACTATTGGCGGGCACCCTGGGAAGTAGCAGCACTAATAAGCATTTTCATTTAAAATAAAGCATCCTATTAATCTCAGTGGCGAGGCCCCCGACTGCTCCAGTGAACATAATATATTGCATGTGCAAATGAGCCCCAATACATAAAAAGAAACAACGGTCTGCAAGAGCAATTGTCTGTATTTTACAACATGCTGTTTGAATAATTCCAACTGATGAATAATAATGTAATTTGACTATAGATGCTAATTTGATAATAATAGTGTAAAAATGTGTGTATCAGTGGGCAAATAGACTTCTAAAGCTACGATGTCCTGGAAGGTCAATCACTCCAAAATACACCATTACCATGAAGTTGAAACCAATCAGCCTGGTCTCATGAAATGTCATGAAATTAAAATACAAACAACGCTGCTGGAAAGGTTGAGTGTGTGTATGTGTGTGTTGTGGTTTCATGGAACAAACTGTGACAAACTGTTTCAATTTCTATGCATGCCAACACAATTAAAGAGAGAGAGAGGAAGGGGTGGGGGGTGTTTCATTTAAATTTTTAGAGTTGTTCATACTTAAAGGATGAAAAAATCATAAGTTCAACGCAGTCATTTTGTACTTACTGTTTGTTACTTAAAATGAAAAGTATGTTTCACTTTTCTCATGCAGTTTTTAAGCAACAGAAGAACAATGAATTGTAGCTCAAATTATAGGTTTTAATTAGCATTATGGACATAACATACCACAAGGATTAATCTGACTTTTGATTCACACACAATACTTGTTAGTAGATCAATTCATTGTTGGTTTGAGGATATTGAGGAATATCACCAGACTTGAGGAATGAAGAACAAACATCACTTTTACCTGGTAGTTTCAATATGAGAGTATCTCAAAAAATGAAAATTAAGCTGTAGACCAATACTGTGACAACTGATCAATCACAAATATTTAAAGACAAGCACACCTATCTATTTCAAACTGCAACCCTGTCTATTTAACTACAGTACATGAGACTGGAGCAGATGGCTGGCAATATAGCCCGTTACTTGAAACATGTAATCAATTAATATATTACTTATTTAAAAAGGAATTACATTATTAATTACCCAACATCACAAGTTATTAAAGATACTTATTACATTACATTTGTAATGTAGTCTCACTCTAGGAAAGCTACCTTACAGTGAGGCCAGTGGGTTTACCTCCAACTCTGACAACAAAACCAGATGATTCCTCTGTGTAGGCTTTATAGTACATGAATAAACCCTCAAACAGTGCCTTGGTTTTGTTTATAACCCTACCTGGGATAAAACAGAATAGCAATACATGGTCATGGTTTTTAATTGTACTGCAGAAGTTATTAAATGTATCAATGAAGTGATTCACCAGGCAAAAAATGCCTGCCCTGAAAGAGGGAGTACCAAATTAATCCCATGGTTGCATTTACATGCTTTTTGGATTGATGGTGTACAGGTACTGTCCCTACACCCCAAAGCAACCAGAATGTCAAAATGTAGTTCTATTGTGAATTGGCAGCATTGTATATAAGGTCTTAATAGGCAGAAAAATCTGTTCATTTCAAGAGAAATACTAACTTTTAATGCACATTATTATTGTGACTATCCAGTGAATATAACCCCAAAATGCCTGCATTCTAACAGGAATATATATGAAACAGTGTATGAACCACATACACAGATCAGGTAGATGCTAATTGACACCCCCCCCCCCTTATAGATACAGTTAACTTATTGCAAGTGCTGAAGGAAGGGAGCAAGAAAGCAGTTAGTTGCATAATATGTGACAAGCTACTTGCAATAGAAAAAAGAGCACCGATTTGAAAAATCACACTTTGAATGGTCTCAAAACAATTTTAAATGTTGCTCAACTGAAAGATGACAATATTTTCCAAAAGCTTGCTAGGAGGCCTACATTGTCATATCATAAAGCATGCAGAAAAATATATACAGTAAACATTAAAAAAGTGCAAAGTGCAGCTGCTGCAAGCAAAACTAAATCAGCCTTACTGACAACATTGAGCTAAAAAGACACAAGCTGCTTTACTATCCAACAAAACTGTTTTATATGTGGGAAAACAGTGAAAGACCCCAGGTCCCCTACTGGGACAGGAAAGAGTACAAAGGAAAAAGTGCTACACACAGCCTCAGAAAAACTGGAGGAGAAAATTCACTTACAGATCCTTCTTTCAGATCTTTTCGCAAATGATGCAAAATATCATCACAGCTGTCTTGCACGCTATATTTCTGAAAGAAATACTGAAGCAGCCAAATGCAAGAATCTTTCAGACCCACAAACAACAGCTCATGTTAACAAAGGAAATCAACAACATTGTCGTGACAAAGAAAAATGACTGTGGCATGTCTTAAGTTCTCTTACTGAAATATATAGAAAGAAACTCCAAGTAGACCATCCAAAGAGAGGCTAACAATCCATTATGGAGATAAACTGGTGTTTGTTAAGCACTCTGGGTTGTCACACCTGGTAAGCTCTTAAATTATAGCCACAGGTGATGCTATAATAGAAGGTTCAAATCTGAAAGACAAGTACATGTGGGACCTTGAAACAAATTATGTGTTACACATGGATGAGATTCTAACTGATTATTAAATCTTACACAAAGCAGTAGTAATCATACAAATAAAACTATGAAGGATATTCATCATGACCACCAATATTATGCAAGCAGTGATGACCTCTCTTTTTCATACTGCCATGACTACATGCCAAATGCTTTGTATGGATTTGGCATGTATAATTTATTGATAATAAATTATACATGCTCAGATCCATGAACAGAAACGGGTCAAACAACATAGAAATATTGCAATATTATGTGTCATAATATCATTGCACAAAGCTTCAACATATTTACCCTTATAACACTTAGTCTGGCCATTCTCTTACACCATGACTTTGGAAGCAAAAGCCCTATTAATGAGTTGAATGCACTGGGTCATTGTGTTTCATATGGAGAGGTAAGACAGTTCCTCCATCTGTTCCTGCTGGTCTGATCTAGAGAAATAAACATAAATATATACATCATTATAATTTGTTTGCTTTAAAAAAAAAAATCATATCAATTACAGGTACCAAAATCCTCCAGTATGGCCTGAGCCTCCAGTTATTAAGGGATGCTATATGACAGGAGAATGTGAAACGTTCCCAACCTTCATTTAATTGGAAAATTAAATAAAGGAAGGTCAGCAGAATATCCCAGCATGATCAGCTTTTAAAGAATTTGTCAGTCCACCAACTTGTCAAGTAACAGCTGTTAAGTACATGCCTCTCTTGAGAGCAGCTCCAACAGATCTGCAAGCCATTTTCACAGCAATGGGAAACCTTGGGGAGTTTGAAATCCTGGTCATATCTTTGTGAAAGCAGATTTGGCCATGTATATCAAAGCCCAACAAATACTTTGGTGTAAACTACAATCATTAGAGGGCAGGGTCACAATGAGACTTGTTGGCATGAAAATCACTATGGCTTACATTGTTAGTATTGGGAAAATGTATGGAGATGCTGATTAAATCTGATGTGTATGCAGAAGCAACTGTCTGACAGTTGATCCAAGGCAAACACTTGTAATGAGGAGTTCGGACTATTAAACTCACCCTTGAAGCTTTGTTTCGCCTCCTCTGAAAGGCAGTAGCATCATGGCTAACATACAGGACCAAACACTAATATCAAGCCAGTTGGAGCAACACTTGACATGCTTTTTATGCGAAGAACAAGCATTCAGCACAACATCTGGTGAAAGAACTTGAGATGAAACAAATTTATGACATTCACTGTCATTGAAGAGTTTTCTGACCAAGAAAGGAAGCCAGATGCTGTTTTACCATCTGTTTATATTATAGATGCCATGCTCCTTGATTCCATTGGTTCCAATGATTGTGAGTTTCCAACTTTCAATGACTTTGGAGAATATGTTGTGTAGAATTCTTTTTCATAATGTAAAGTGTGATCAGTATGACAATCCAGTCAATTAAGTGTCTTTAGAGGGAGAGAAGAGGAAACATAATCACAGG
This sequence comes from Scomber scombrus, assembly GCF_963691925.1. Taxonomy (NCBI): domain Eukaryota; kingdom Metazoa; phylum Chordata; class Actinopteri; order Scombriformes; family Scombridae; genus Scomber; species Scomber scombrus. The sequence continues at coordinate 25,538,303 of NC_084988.1, forward strand.
AACTGGAAATGTTCCAAATTACAGACTGTTCTTGCAGAGCTGTGGAGCAGGTGGATTTGAAAATGGCCAGGAGGTCTGGATGATTGCCCACAAAGGTGTTCTATGCTTGCCTGAGTAGCACATATCACTAGAAGGAGCTGACAACAGAATGGTGCTCTTTGACAGATATTAAAACATCATCATGAAAAGTGATGGTAGAAATGTATTTGTGTTGCTTATTTACTATACTCAGTTGAGGACACTATGACAACGATTCATCCCAGTAACCAGGATTTAAAAAGAACTTGGGAATGGCTGTATGAAAGAATGTGATAAAACATGCAGCCTGTTCAAAATAGGCAAAAATAAATGCTTTCAACAAACTTCAGAAGCACATAAATGGCTTCAGGATCTGAGAATCTTTGGCTTGCCGGACTGTCTTTCAGAAGCTTTGCCAGTTACAAGACAATATGTCCTTCATCTCAATGACCTAAAAAAGAAGGCAAAAGACTCGATTGGTTCTGTTGAGCTTCGCTGCATTCTTGCGTCAATAACAGCCTGTTTTACATCTGCCTCCCACTGAAGATGCTTTAGAACAGCATGACCTACGGGTGATGATGATCCAGTCGGAAAAGGTTGGATACTGAAAGATGACACATTACTGCTCCTGTCCCTTTTTTATTTTAATTTTTTTAACCCTTACATACCGTACTGTTTGGTTCAAATTTGACCCGTTTTGACATTTGGCAGCTTTAAAAACACCCCAAATGTCATTTACTTTTACCCTAAAATGTAATGACTTTTCCTTAAGTGGCCTAAAATGATGCTGTTACGGGTCAAATTTGACCCATATCTATTGACATGGCTTTTTGTTAAACTAATAATTAATAGTTTTAAAAAGATAGTAGTTATAAGGATTTCTTTTTATGATGTAGCAGTGAAGACTGATGGCTCTAATGGAACCCCACAGTTCCATAAAGTTCTTGCCATTTTCAATCATTATTGATTGAAATGTATGGTTCTGATGCTAGTTCTGTTCCTTTGGAAGTCAGTGAACGTGGCATTAAGGTTGGTGGGCAGGCAGCTGAGAATTGGTGTTTGCTGAGACTTCTTCCCATCATTATTGGCGACAGAATCAAAGACACCCAGGACCAGGTATGGCATCTAGTTATAATGATAAAGGAAGTGGTTGAGTTAGTCTGTGCGCCCAATATATCTGCTGGCCAAGTCAGTTTCCTTCAGGTCCACATACAAGAATATCTTGAAACAAGGAAGCAACTCTTTCCCTCTGAAAAACTTAAACCAAAGCATCACTACCTCCTCCACTACCCATCTCTGATCATGAGGCTTGTCCCACTCATTCGCTTGTGGACAATGAGGTTTGAGAGCAAAAATTCGTACTTTAAACGATGTGTGAGGAGGACACAAAACTTTACAAATGTTTGTAAATCTCTTGCAAACAACCACCAGTTACTGCAGTCCTACATTAACTCCAGCTCCTTCTTCCCTCCAGCATTGCAAGTGAAGGACTCCCCCCCCCCCCCCCCCCCCCCATACCATGCTGAGTTGTACAGCAGTAAGGTACGCAATGCTGTTATGCTTTTGAGGAGAGCTTGGTCACACCTGACTTTATATCCACAGAAGTGCGCTTTCAGGGAACTCTCTATAGAAAGGGCTCCTTTCTGTGCCTTAAGAATGATGAATCTGTGGAATTTGGACAACTTGAGCTCATACTGATGAAAGAAAACAAAAATGTGTATTTTCTTGTGACACCACACTCATCATCTTACATGCCAGAGTATGGGCTTCATAAAGTTGGAGAATCAGCAAGGGATATGCTATGCATTAATGCTGATCAGTGTCTTGATTTTTATCCACTGGCTGCATACAGTCTGCTTGCAAAGAAAGTAATATCCCTGAAGCAAAGTGTTTTGGATTTGTAAATATGCTTTCATTTCACTCGTCATTTGACTTTTAGACATGGATGACATAGCCACTTTTGTTAGAGAAGCACTACCAATGTGTAGCATGCCAGCTACACTGCAACCCCTTATGGATGTCCTCAAAGACGTTAGGGTGGAAATGCTTGACGATATGCAGCTTATTTTTTAGTGTGTCTGACATGATTAGTGATATCCTACTAGGGTGTAGTGATTTTCAGTTTTAAGATAAGCTTTTCTGAGCTTTACTTATTGTGCATTATCATCCCTCCTGTTGAGTGGACTGTTTTCAGTCTAGGGTTCGACCTTGTCATCATCAGTTTTTGGAGGATTATCTTGTGTTCGTGCTTACAGTTTCTTGAGTTAATTCATAAAACATTTTGCTTACGTTTACCCTACCGGTGCTTCAGTTTTCCCTTCCCAGGGTATTCATTGTTTTTTAAAAATTATTATTGTTACTCCTGATCCCCCGAGACAGATCGGGTCGTAACAATGTTAAATGAGGAAAAGCACGTAATTATTGCTAGCTCAGTGGTACTCAGAAACATGGAACATAGTTACACCTGCTTCTGCTATGACAAGTCAAAATGCCTGCAGTCTTTACCTGTACCTCTTTACTTGTAGTTTTGACAAATTACAGGCAATGTTGTCTTAAATTTACAAAAATTAAAGGTTGATATTCCTCTAAGTGTATGTCCATATGGGCACAATAAGGGTTAAATTTGGGCTGTAAATATAGGTCACAAGTGGGTTTGTCTGCAGTTTCAATGGTGGGCCCACCTATGTTTGCCCATATGGGCTTCAATTGGGTTCTGACTGGGTTTCAGGTGGGGCCCAACTGCGTGAGTTACACAAGACCCATGTAGGCCCCATATGTTTACGCCCATATGGGGTCAAAGTGGGATCAGAATTGACCTTAATTAGGGCCCATTTAGCCAGCCCAAATGGGATTCACAAGTGGGCCCATGTTTCTGAAGCAATATTGGGCCCATACAATTTCCCTGTTTATGCCCATGCCCACTTAGCCCACTTACATCCCTTATGGGGCTCATACAGTCAGCCCACGTAGGCTTCACATATGGGGCCCATGTTACTGAAACCATGTGGGACCCGATTAATTTTCCCAGTTGAAGCCCATGCCCACTCAGTACCCACGTAGTTAGAATTTAACCCATGTGGGGCCCACATGGACATGGCTGGGTGAGCAATGAAGTTGACAAAGTACAAGAATAAGTCAAAACTACATAATAAAGTTTGTGTTCGATTACAGAGCTGATCAGAATGAATAATAATTAATTGGTCAAACTCAAAGCAATAGAGTGGTGAGTATGGCAATATCATATAGTGGTACTGATACTCAAACTCTGTTACCCAAGCTATCATAATAATTTGATTCATTTAGTGGTCAAACTGAATACTCAGCCCCTGTTTTTATCCAACAAAATATCTTTACTTTCTCTCACATTAATGTTTGATGCTTTCCTTTCTCTATAAATGTCTAACACAACCTGACTCATTTTTCATGCCATGTTGCAGTTCAATTGTGACACAAACTGTACCTACCAAACAGAACAAAGCATTTTTCTATTAAATATACAACATCCTGACTCTGACAGTGTTACAGCCCCATTGCAGATCAGTCTACATCACTCAGCAACTTCAAATATCATCTTTGAACCTCGGAGAGTGATGAAACAAACTGCTTATACTGGCCATGTTGTAATGCTCACTCTTACTCATTCCCAGTAGTCCTCAGTCCTCCATTGCTCCCATCCATCTTACCCTGCTGGTCTGTTTTCATTGATTCTGGTTTCATATATGAAAAATAAGTCCATGCAGGCAGAGTTATGTGAGCACTACTGACAGGAGCATGATGGGCTGCGAAAACAAGCCAACCCAGTTCACAGATTATATCACATCAAGCCTGAATGTTATTTTTTGCTTTGACATCAGTGAGGTTATTTATCTCCATTTCTAAACATGTCACCAATAATGTCGGCGTGACATGTTTACATTCATTTTCTCCCAGTGGCAAAAGGGATTGCTATGAATGGCTGCCGGTTATGGAAGTGATCTACTCCATTCTGCATTTAAACTATATCGCTGTTACTTAACATGGACCTCTGCCTGAAAGTATATACAATAACTATAATCAATTTAATTTTATTTGTATAGAACCAAATCACAATATTTTTTTTTACAATCACTTCCAGGTAGAAAACCTCTGCATCACATACATACAATATAATTGCACAGAGTGAGAATAAATGTCAGATTTAACAAGCAAAGAAGTAAACAAAGAGGAAAATGTAAAAAAAAAAAAGCGTAAGGATAAGTAGTAAAAGTAAAGAAAGCAAGCATAAGTAAAACAGTAGTAAGGCAGCTTCCCACTATGACAAAGGCGGTTTTCCACTACACAGTTCCAGCAAGACTCGGCTCGCCTCGCCTTGGTACGGTTCCAGAACAGACCTTTTCCATTACAAAAAAGTACCTACTCAACGTGGACGGGGTCGTCATAGCACGGCAAGAAAATTGAGCTGTATGGCTGTAATGCTGTTGCATGTTTGATTCTTGTGTGGGACGGCTCATGACTTTTCCAGCGACAACTCTTCTGACCAATCAGCGGCCAGCAGTGTGTCGACGTCACATTTTAGTACCGGCTTGGCTCGCTTGGAACCTCACCAGAGCAGGTACTAAAAAAGTACCAGGTACGAGGTACTTTCCCTAGTGGAAACGCAAAAAGAACCGAGGCGAGTCGAGGCGTGCTGGAACTTTGTAGTGGAAAAGCGCCATAAGTCTACTAATCACCTCCCTGCCACTGTAGGATGAATGGCTGCATATTTAGACATATCTCTTTAACATTTTTTAATTAATATTTCAGGGGTAGCATATTTTGATAGTCCAATAACATCCTATCAAATAATGCTCCCGCTACTCAATGCATTCAAGTAAGACTACATCGAAAATTGTCTCGTCTCACCATCTGCAGTGAAATTTCATTAAAAAACTAAAATCATTACAGACAAATCTATGTATCGTAACAGCTACATTTGAATGCATTTCAGATACTCACCCTTCAGTGTGAATTTCTCACAGTACCTTCTGAGATTCAGTCTTTGTGACTTACTATACCCAGAAGGGTATATTCCCTCAGAAAGGTAGTTATACACCTCTTCCCACTTTTCTTCCATTGCTACAAAGAGCAAAGCTGTCTTTTTAAGGAGGAAAACAAAAATTGTGAATTGATTTTGGACATTTAAAATTTCTTCTTCACACGAGTAGGTAGAATTTAGATATGGCTGAACATGTAATAAATTACATCGAATATACTGCTAGTGATTTCTGGTGAGCATGGGAGTAATTATCAAGAGTAGTATCCCAAAAGGAATGCAAATCAGTTGTGTTGTATCTATCACTCGGACTCACCGTTAACAGCAGCGTAAGACTGACAACAGAAACAAATATTTACAGATTTCAGTTCAAAACGGCCAGTTGTCTACCCAGAAGTGACTGTTTTTTAACATGACGTCATTCCTGATCTTACTCAACAGGTGAGGTAGAATCAACAGTCCTCTCTAACTCAGTTTCTCTCTGCTGGTCCATATCACACATAATTAATCCCTCCATTGTTTTAGCAATCTAATCAAATACAAAAAGCCTATTTAACAGTAAAGACTTCTTGTAACTGTACATCACAGATCTGTAAACAGAACATTACCAGTTATCAAGTCTGGATAAAACAGTCTCAGAATCAGCCATGGACAGGGAAGAATTTACCTATCTTTTGTAAGTGGAAAAAAGCAGTCTTAGTGATTTTTTAAAAATGTTATCAAAGAAGAGGCTGGGACCAAATGTAACACCAAGATTCTTGACTGCCACACTTTGTGAAATAACACAATTGTTACTTGAAGTCTTGCGGTGTCTAACAGGGCCTTCGACCAGCATCTAAGATGTATACAAATTAAGAAGCAGGAAACTTAGTGACACATTTTCAGAGAAGCTAAGCAGGCCTTGAATTTAATCATTTGATTATGATCATCAGCCCTTACAGACACAAACAGTGGAGTGTCATCTGCATAGCAATGGAAATGTGCTCCATGACTACTGTTATGACCTTGGCTGGCCAGGGGTACACAGGAAGTAACACAACAGAGTTTGAGTAGTTGGAACCACAGGAAGAAAAATGACCTCAGGAAGGAATCTGAAAACTCTGATAAGTGGATTTATTGGCCACTATCAACAAAAAAGGTGCCATTAAGGGAAATTGAAGCCTACTGTAACGTCAGGGTCCCAAAAGGTCAAAACAATAAACAAAACCCCCACACGAACTAGAAAATAGTGGATCAATAATGCTATGGGAAAAAACACAATGTCTGGCTCCCTCACTGACCACAAAACAGGAGGAAAAAATGACAGAGAACCCCTACAAGGCTTCCTCAACACAAAATATCCCCAATAACCAAACAGGAAAGAACAGCAGTCAGAATGTCAGACAGCAGCAGACCCTAGCCTTGGCAGCAAAACCAGCCTTATGCAGTTCTGTGGCCAAAAGGCTGGGAGCTCTGGTCCTGAGGGGTTTATATAGGGCCACTGACGAGATGGGAGGCAGGTGTGCAGTTCCCAGCAGGAAGAAGGGGGCGGGCCAAACCAGAAACAGACAGTTCAGAGAGAAAGAAAAAGCAGAGAAAGTGAGTAATGTCAGGACGTAACAACTACGTATTATTTGGCTAAGAGGTTAGACAAAAAGAGAGAAAAACAAAGGGTTCAAGAACTGAGCCCTGAGGTACTCCATATTTCACATCAAAGAATGGATGTTATATTATTATAGCAGACTCACTGTGTTATTTCAGATAAGTGGGTCTTAAGCCAAGAGAGAGCTAAGCCGAAGATACCAAAGTTACAATTTAGTCTAAAATAATAGTGATTAATGGTGTCAAAGGCTGCACTGAGATTCAGTAAGAGAAGCACAGAGGTGGAATCTGATTACATAAGTAGAAACTAATTTACCACTATGCAGAAGAAATCTTGCAAATTAAAGCAGTAATGATTTCTAATCAATTTGGTGATGCAGGTGGGATGAAACATGGCACCATAGTTGCTGAATTTATCCAAAATGTCTTTATGCTGAAGATTGTAATGTCTGTTTTCCACCTACTCTTAGAGCTGCATGTAACTTTGAATTTGAAGCTCTGTAATTGAATGTTTCCTGCCAAACTACACCTTTGGAATTGTAGTTAACATCTACCCCAAAGTTTTGTACCACACAAAAGCTCACAGCTCTTTTTTTAAATGCGTGTCATGAAGCAAACCATTTAATTACTTGACACGCTCGTCACTTTGTGGCGAGCGTGGCTTATTATTCAATCATTACTGAGCTGTAATCCAATGGAATGGCAGAGAAGACAAATTACTCCAGCAAAGTGTGTAGTGACTGCCATGTACTCACTTCTGACACATCTTTGGGTGTAAGACCCTTATCATCTCTGTGAGAATGTGACTAATTCATTCACTTGTCCTTTGGAAGGCAAATCCACTGCCCCTTCTGAAGAGTCAGAAAGGGCATGGGAGTATTTACCATCCGATTCTTCAGATGAGTCGTCAGTGATGCAGATTTGAGATGACTTCCTTGGTAGAATTTTATATCATTTCATTTATATTTAATTTAGACAGAAAAAGGTATGAGCCTGGGGAAATTTGGCTTGAAATAGTAAGTAGTGCATATATGATATCAAAGTTGAATGTCTCATTAATCATTCACAAAAATCACAGTGAATATCAACGTTCATAACTATTTGAAAACCTTGTAAAAAAAAATTAAAAAAAGAAATCCAGCTCATTGTGCTGTTTAGACCACTTCTAAACACTCTGTAGGCATGCTAGATCATATTTTAATTGACATCCACACTAGCTATTGGTTTGCGGAATTTATTGCTTATTTTTTGTAATAAATGTCTGAGTATACAACCATGCCCTATTCAAACCCAATATCAGTAAAGTTTACAAAATCTTAAACTCAAAACTGGCATGCCCAAGGGCTTTAACGTAAGGGGTACCCGGACTGTATCAGGTGTGTTGGAGTACATACTGTTTTGGGGGATTGGTCTTTTAAAGCACTGTTGCTCACTATCATCCTGGCAGTATTGAGTTGGAGTTGTTATGGATTGTTTGGTGTCTAAGCTGTCATTCCTGTGGGGAGTGACAATGACAACTTCAGTATTTGCTATGTCTTTGTCTATGGCTTATGGTGACCTATTTTACTGTATAACATTCACAATGTTGCTCCACCATCATTTGACCATTTTCTAACAGCCTGCAGTGCTAGTTCAAGGTCGACAAACTGTGGTCAGAATTCTCTCTCAGTCAGAGGGCAGCTGGGATGAGGAATTATTTACCACAGAGTATCAAAGAGAATCACATATCTATCTTGAAAAAAAAAATGGCTGAGTGATGTTCAGATCCAGCAGTAACCTCTTGAATTTATTATTGGATAAAACTAGGATATGATGTCATTTTTAGAGAAATATCAAACTCAATATAAGCTTACATTATATTTTTCTCTCAGTGATAAAGAGGAAGAGGTGGAGGAACGGGAGCCTCCACAGTCCTTACAAATACCAATCATTCATTTTTATATTCAGGAATGTTTAATAAGGAACTCAATGACATGTCTGAACTAATGGCTCCTCATCTAACCAATGGACTCACCTCATATGTCAAGCCTTGACATTTAACCAGTGATGGGCTACGGCTTATGGGAAATATTACATATTAGATTGTTGTTTAATTAAAACAATAAAACATATGAAATGAACAACATGACATACTGTTAAGGGAAGTTATGTTCTGAGGCTGGATTTACGTTATTTATGTAACTACTAATGTAAAAAAAAAAAAGTGATTTTAAATGAGGTTATCTTACTTCTAGTACAGTTTTACTTAAGCTCTCTATGAGGATATGCTCTACTGCTGCTCTCTCTGATTGCAATCCAATCCAATCCACTTTATTTATATAGCACGATTTTAACAAACACAAGGTTTTCCAAAGTGCTGCACAACAAGATAAAACACAATAAATATTTTAGGCTTATTGCCCTATTGTTAACCTGTTTGTTCATGTAACTCTTACCATACCTACTCTATTAAATTGAGTGTAGATGCAAAGAATTCTTTGGATATATGCTGCAGTGTGTAGAGTGTGTCATGTGTGAGTGTTGGTCAGTGCTCGAGTTGTCTGCAGCTCCCAGGCTTCGCTCTATTTCTCATCTATCCCTCACTAAAATTTACATGACAACTTCCCCTAAATCTTTCCCCGGACGTCATTTTTAGACCTCTCAAAGCTTCAGCACATATCTTAGTGCTACCAGCCCTCTAGTTGTGACTCTGACTCAGTGGTCAAGAAAATGAGTTGATGGCTCACTTACTTTATGACACTTTCACAGAAAGATGCCTGAACAAAGGCTTCCCCATGTTTAATTGACTCTTGCCTAATTTAATTGCGAATACGCACACAGAATCTATCTCTGTTGTGCATCACTGACATTCTAATGAGGTTTGATTCCATGTGTAAAAATCAAACATTACTCCCAATCCTGGAGAATATCACAGTTTATGACCACGACACTGAGCTGTATGTTTAATGAGGCACAAATTAGGGGGCACGCATAATTATAGGAGTTCAACACTTAGGCTTGTGGCGGGGCCTCCTTCCCTGCTCTTCTGCTACAATAAATACATGTTTTACTATGGTCATAAATACATGTTTTACTATGGTCATAAAGTATTCATGGTGCTTGGATCATGGTACCAGTCTCATAAGCTTGTTCATGAACGCAAATGATGTCTGATTGGAGCGGAAAAGAAGCCTTTCTGTGATCAGCAGTACAATATGTCTCCAGGGCTTAGCACTAAAGCAGTCTGACAGCAGCTGAAACCTTTAGTGTTTTTGGTGAGAACACACACTTAGATTCTTCATTTCACAGCAAAATGGGGGAAATATGCGCTTTAATCACCCTCCTTTGTCTGCTGCTACCTATTGTACTCCCAATCCCATTTTTCAATTGTCAAATCTGCTGCAGCAGCAGATCAGATTTGAAGGTGAACTTCTCGGGAAAGGAAAAAAAGGAAGCATTATGAGCCAAAGGGAGTAAATCGGCTTTTTTTGGCCCGAAGTGACACTTTTCGAGGATCTGTATCCCTCCACCGATCTCATTAATGTTAAAACATGCAAAAACTCTGTCTTGAGACACAGTGTGGGAACAATACTGTCGCGTCAGCTCTTTGGGATAATGCCCTGACAGATACAGTACATCTAAGAATCCTGTCTGCTAAAAATCTGGTTTGAGAAGTTTGTTCATGTATGGTAAGAAAGAGGAGTCAAAGATGTGTTCCATTTCACTTAATCAAAGTTTAGACTCATGAGAGATTATCTTACCATGTCTGCTATGATACACGAACAACTTTTTAAAGCGTTCACTTTGACCTTCACTTTTCCAGCAATATTTCTTTCACTACAGCTGATAATAGGCTTACATGGAATTTAGTGTAACAGACGTTCTTGAACAAAGGTGAATGTGAGATTCTAGTTTGGCTCTTTGATTTCCTTTTAATTTTGAGCTCTTTCAAAGCAGCTTGACAAGTAAGGAGGCTGGCAAATAAAAATGGAACAAAAAAACAATGGAGTGCTGTCAAAAAGTTCTGCAGAGGGAGATGTGAGGATGGTTGGATTGATTACAACATTAAGTTCTTTGTTTCCTGGCAGAGCTTTAGCTTTGTTTTACCCATTTTCTTTTGGTAAAGAAATCTGCTTTTATGGAGACAATAGTGTATTTAAGCAGAACTCTTACTGTCTGCAGCGTTGACTACTGAAACAAGATTGCATCTTTACATCTGAAAGGTGTAAGGTATATGTTTCATTCCAGATCTAAAATGTAAGATACTTTCCATAAATCATTTGTGGCATCATTCTGTGAATTTTGAAGAGCCAGAAAAACAACAAACAGTTCTTGGTAACCAATATGCATTTTTAGCCTGCGTTCATGAATCTTCTCAATATGACTCAGGGGACTACTGCTGCAACCATGTCTCCAAGTAATTATGTTCATATACAACTAAACTGTTTTCCCAATTACATCCTGACTGTAAAAAAATCTCTGCCTGGATGAGGGTCACAGGTTAAGTATTTTTCGAACTAATGAAGCATTATGTTTAGATATTGTTGTTTAGTCTGTGGGGGCGTACACGATGCAGGAGTCTTACCACAGACCCAGGTTCACAATCTGAGTCCTGTGTGTATTCAGGTTCAGGAAACAAAAACACATTTTGGTTATGAAATAATGAAAGATAGTGGTTTCACTTAAATCTTCATAAACATATTATGCTTCAAGTCACCTCTGCAGCAAACAAAGACCACAATCTTTCTATAACCGTAACTAAGATCTGCACATATGTGTAGTATCATCATTTTTTGCAACCTGCCACATTTCTAGCAAATACAAAATGTACATTTTAACACCAGCTATGCGGACCAAGCTCTGACACCGGTCGTACAGGGAACGGACGGCCTGTATCAGGGGGTCCGATACCCCGTACTCCCGGAGAACCCCCCACAGGACGCCTTTTCCAAGTCCACAAAGCACATGTGGACTGGTTGGGCAAACTCCCATGCACCCTCAAGGATCCTGCAGAGGGTCATTTTAAAAGCAGCATGAGGTTTGTTAAAATCTACATTTAGTACAAAAAAAGACGATTGGTCATGATCAGTCATTCGCACGCCATGTCTTCTTTTTATAATGTCACTGTGTGGATCATTAAGTGGGTGGGCGCCTTCATTCTAGTTAGGGAACTAGCAGCGTCTTCCTGCTGAGAATATCTCACAGTCAGAAGTAGGAGATGGGGATAGGATTGGGGAGGTTGACCTCAGGTCTCTTCCCTGAAAGCCGGAGGTAGGAGCAGCCGTGGTAACCTAATGATGCAAAACATTATAATTACTTTTGTTTCTGTGTTTTTTAATAGCAATATGTTGTAATTTGTGATAATTGTATTCTTTATTTCATTTATATTTACGATTGTTTCTATTCTTCATACTTAATTTTTGGTATTTGTGGTTGTGATATCTATCCATCTATCTATTTGGGGGGGACCTTTTACAGTGCTTGCATACTGCGTATGATAACATACATAACATTCATTACAAGATGATTAGTTAAAACATTTCAAAATGCACCTGCATTGTTTTACATTTTGTGACTTTCAGTCAAATAAAAAAATATTTTCCCACTCATATTTTATCATTGAAGTTTTCTTAAAAATAGTGTTAAAATATCGTCTTGTCTCGTTCTCGTGAGCTGAGTGTATCGTCACACTGCTATTTTCCGCCTTATGTTACATGGGTGATGAGGTCAGTTGTTAGGTTTGAGATAAAAAGACTGGTGTGTGTTTTGTGGTGTGTGAAGCACTTGGTGCATGTCATTTATTTTGTTGTAAAGCACTTTGAGCTGCATTTTTATATTAAATAAAGTTATGTTAAAGTTATGTTCCTGACAGTATAATACACAGCCACACTGGACTACAGCTATGACACCTCATCAAATCAAAGCTTTAAAAATAAAAACTCCACTCAAAGCTGTCAGATGGTGACACTACATACCTTCTGATTCAACTGTTTATTCCTTCCTTTCATTCTTTCACTCTGGGTTATTAAAAAGAAAGCCACCCACAATGTGACATTGTGAACAACCACATCCTTTCTTTTTTTCTCCTCATGCCTACACACTCTCAGATACTCAGAGAATGGGTGGGATAAGGTTAAGTGGAATGAAAAGCGGGATCACAGAGGGTTGCGAGAGAAGGACATGAACAGCAGAGAGCTAGACCTCGGCCGCCCACCGCTCCAATACATATATTAACATGAAGTCCTGCTGAAGGTCTCCAGTCATTGATTCGGCCTCATTCATGACTCAATCAATAGCACTTGATCAAGGTGCAGTGCAGACACGTCAAGCTGTAAATCAGATGTGTGCATGCTGAGCGGCTAACATCTCCCTCCACCCTGCCCGCTGCCTCCTCCGGTGTGCTGCTGTTGTTCTTCTCTCCGTGTGTGAGAGTAAAGAGGAGCGAGAAAGCAATAGAGCAAAAACACACTTCAACATGTTCCTTCAACATGGCCACAGGCAGTGTGTGTTTTAGCAGGAAGAAAGGAAGGAAATAATATTATTAGAATGAAAAATCTCTCAGAGTTAGTGAAGAGAAGCAAACAAATGTTTTCTCCATTAAACAAGGAGCAGCTCATTGCCAGGCTATGCTGTTTGTATTTTGGAAGTTGGCTGCCATGATCACTCGGGTACCAATCTGCAATCTAATATCCAGATTTCTTTCAAATATATTAAGACATTTGTACCAAATTTGGTGCTTTTATCACAACATGAACAATAGGTTTGCTATGCTAAACCATAAATAAGACTATAGACTCTTTGTTTTAAGATTTGTAAAGCAACATGACAATTATACAGATTAAAAAAACAGCTTTGCAGCCGTGGGCCATCAGTACACTCAACACCCACATGAGCCATTCATTTATGTGCAATACACTTAGTTATGTGCAATATATTTACTTCCTTACTCAACTTTTGTATTAATATTTATTACCTGCCACTGTTCTGTTACATAGTGTTGTATTTTATTCTTATTTTCTTTTTTTAATCTGTCTTTTTATCTGTAATGCACTGTTAGTAGCAGCACTCACAATGTCATTGTATAGGTGACTGTACAATGACAATAAAGGCTTATCTTATCTTATCTTACATATACTTATATACATTGTGTTTTGCATTCACAGACATAGGAACATTGTAATAAAAGTTGCCCAGTAGGCTACGTTCAGAAGTATTTATACACAGTTGCATACATGTAATAGTAAAACTATTGGGCTCAGGCAAAGGTGACTCAGTGGGCGGGCCTGGACCCACAATACCCATCCATTCTGCCAGATGTGAAGTGAAATTGAAATAAACTCTTCTCACATTGTTCCCTGTAGTTACAGAGTAAACATATGTTGTGGTTGTTCCCCCCTTGTTAGATTTAGCTACAGGGTATGTACAGGGTATGTTGGCTGGTTTATCTCAGTGCATCAGCCCAAGATGGCAGGGATTTGCCTCTCCATTACACGGGTTACCACTCGAAAAGGGCTATATATATCATGGCTGTGAGTAGTGGTCAGAGTCTGAATAAGAGTAAGGGGCTCAAAACATCACTATTGATATGCAATTAAACTATACCTGCATTGGCAGCTACAATGTGCATACTTTCTTCTACCTTTACAAAGTTGTGGCTGTGAAATTGTGGATAAACACATATCATTTCCTAAATCGTCTTCACAATAAAAATCAGGAAATGCAGCAGCAGGAAATGTGTTTTTATTAGATACAGTTGAACTGGAGAGAAGCAGGGAGAAGGGGGGGTCATCACAGATTGTGTGGTTGGCCAGACATCACAGCAACCCACTTGAAGGCAGGTCGGGCATGCTTTGGCCTGACTCCGGAGATGGTCCATCCAAGGTGCGACTTGGCACAATTCAGCATGTTTAAACTGGGAATGGAAACTCAAATCAACGTTGCATGGTTGCATACGACCACTCAAAGCGCTTTACACTACAACTCACTCACCCATTCATACACTGATGGCAGGGGCTACCACGCAGGGTGCCAACCAGCTCATCATGGGGAATTTAACCATTCATACACCGTTGGCACAGCAACGGGAGCAATTTGGGGTTTAGTGTCTTGCTCAAGGACACATCGACATGTGGACTGGAAGAGCCAGGAATTGAACTGCCAATCTTCCAATTGGAGGACGACCGCTCTACCTCCTGAGCCACAGCCAAAGGTGTAGATGGAAGAGCCCTGTTAGTTCCCTCCTTGTTACATTTAGTTACAGGGTAACTACAGGATACGACAACTCTAATCTCAAGTGTACATTGTATGCCTTGTATCACATAGAGTTAACTGAAAAATCTTTATTTAATCTATTATTTACAAAATAAGCCTTCAAAGAACAAATAGCATTGAATTCTTACCTTGTTTTTCTTGCATTGCCTTCTAATTTTTTCCTTCTTTTCATCTTCCTTTCCACTTCTGATGAAGATGACGGGATTGAAGTTAAGACGAGAGGAAAGAAGCTGTGGACTGTGGCCATATGTTGACCCTGTAGAGAAAAACTGTTAGTGTCAGCCTCTTGATGGTAATTTATAGTCTGAGATATCTCGATTTCTGACAGTTTGTCTCCCACTTGGTGAGAAGCCACAAGAATCAAACTGTTGGCCACACAGCCGCAAAGCCATAATCACTGACATTCTATATATCTGGCACATCCAAACTATTCCATAAAGGGCAGTGTGCCTGAAGGTTTTTGTTCCAACCAATCAGAAGCACACAATTCGACCAATCAGCTGTCTGAAGACTGAGATCAGTTGACTAAATGAGTCAAGCCTGGCATGCTGCTGCATAGTTGGAATGAAAACCTGCAGCCACAAATCATCACGACCCTCCTCCACACCATTCACCTCTACTTAATCATGTCAGTGCCAGGTCTGAGATCACCAGAAGATCTCAACATTCCCTAATTCATCACCATTACTAGTGTCTGGACTCCACTGGGGGATATCCTATTCTACTCTCGCCTTCAGTTCCTCCTTATAAATATGATGACATCACAATGGGGTCTAATCCAAAGGGGTCAAAGACTTTTCAGATTTTCACCTTTTTTTTGCATGTTCAATAAAATCATTGCCACTTAATAAAATTGAATATTGTCCTGATGGAACTAAGATCAGCATCTTGTTTCTAGTTGTAAACAACAACATTACAAATATGTGGCACGTATAATAACAATTTATAACAGTAGTAATTTAGTTCATTTAATGGTTTAATTTGCATTACAGTTGGTTCATTCATGAGTAAAGCGTTGTATACATTTTGCCACCAGGTGATGCTGTAGAGTCAGTAAGAAACGAGTTGTGAAAGGGTTGAGAGAAAAGGAAAACATAGTTCAGTGTTGTACACATAGACATGTATACGTATATATATGTCTATGGTTGTTCATAGCATGAGAGTATCAGCTAGTTCACATCATAGACATATACATATATATGCGTATGGTTAATTTAGCAGCTGAGGAAACATACTGGTGGACTGTCGCCACTCACTTTATCACTTCCGTGTCACTTCCGTTATTTGGCACATTCCCTTTCCATGAAAATTGTGTCATTTGTTAATGTGTTTCAGGACTGGTAAAAAGTGTTTTGCCACTTGTAAATTTGTCTCAGCACTTGTGTTTCACATGATGTCAATTTGTTTTCTAAAATGTAAATGTGTTTTGTCCTTGGTAAAAGTGTTTTGCTCATATCATTTTGTTGTGTGATACGTAAAAAATGTTTTCCTGTTCTGTTTGCCTCAAGCTTTGTAAAAATGTTTCACACTTTGTAATGTTGTTTTGCACTACCCGGCCACTCTTTTGCTATGTGAATAAAATCACCTGAACATGTTTCGGCTGCTGTAATACCAGGCAGGGAGTTCCGGTCCTCTGAAATGATGTCAACGCGGAAGTAACTTAAAACTGCATTATATCAAAAGGCCACCAGGGGGCGACCGTTTTGGTGTCAAAAGGTCTTCCGTCTCTATACAAGTCAATGGAGAATTCACCAACTTCTCACTTGATTTCTAACCTCAGTAAACGTTTTCAAAATGTGTTTATGGTCTCAATCGCAAGTTTAAAGCCTTCTTCAATGCAGTATGATGTTCATTTGTGAAATTTTGGCCTCCCTGATTTTATATTTGATGATAAAGCAGGGTATGCATTAGGGCGTGGCTACGTTATGATTGACAGGTTGATTGGTTCACAGGTTCGGGAGGGCGCCTCTTGCTCCTCCTGATGCCCATATAAGTAGAATCCGTGTTTGTTTTTTTACCCGGCATGCACCTGAAATTTTCAAGATGGCGCTGCCCAGATCCGAAACTATTCGCTTCCAAGCAGCAGTCCACAAACCAATGGGTGACGTCACGGATGTTACGTCCATTTTATATACAGTCTATGTGTAAAACACAAACCCCCAAACATTATACTGCGTTACATTGGATGTAATGACAAAGTGTTGCAAAATTTTTAGAGAAATCATGAGTGTTATCTGCAGGGTAATGCTTTGCTCTTTGGGGCTGGGCACATAGTGTTAGCTAGGACATGAATGTTCAGTAGATAACACATGTTTATCAAACAAACATCAGTTAACGCTACATTTGACATGAGCGACAAATCAGACAGTTCTGTGCTAATAGATATATTCAGATTACTAACCACCATATTTTTGCTGTAAAGTAGGTTAGCAAGTGTGTTCCTTCATCTCAACAGTGTCTGAATGGTAAATTGTGGGCACAATTAACGTCGATGACACTGATGTGAAAGGTTATATATCACAAGTGCAGTAAAAAATAACATAGTACTCTTGCATTATTATTTTCTTCCTGGCCTGCTTTTATTGTTTTTCTTTCCCAAATCTTTGTCACTTATTTGATATATACTTTGTGTCATGATCCAGTCACCATTTGCTCCTAACTCAATCTGCAGCCACATTCTCTCATCCCCAGCCCCCAGTCTGTTTTCAGCCCCTGCTCACCTCTCCCAGGCCGTGCTCTTTCCTCCAATTCCCCAAACCTACCACCTTCAAGCTGTCTACCAGATGCCCTCGGCCTTTCCCTTTTTTCCCCAGCTACAGACCTGTCCCTACTCAGTAATTGTCAGCACCTGCTGTTCATTCCCTCATCAGCTTCTCACTATTTGTAAAGGTCCTTTTTCTTTGTTCTTTGCCAGTTCATTGAAGCTGCTTCACAGGACATTTGCTTTCTAGCCATCCTGATCCTGTCTGATCCTGTACTTTATCTGTTTCTGTGGTTTGAACCTTTTTTCCTATTGACCTGCCTATCTGCCTTACCACTTTGAACTGGTTACCTGTTTCTGACTAGCTCCCAACACTACCCTACCTAAATTACCTTCTCATTTCACCTTCCTGTCTCAGCACAGCAGCACTTAATGAATCTTATGTGTCCTTACACCAGGCAGTCTTCCCCCTAAAGGCCCTGCCACTCCTACAGTGAAGAGGTTGTAGGATGCAGAACAGCGGGCATGCTGCCCTATACACTGTGGGCTCCATAGTATTCATCCACACAGGATGGTGGCTGCTGAACACCCCTCTTTGAGTAGCCTTGTCTGAGGCACTTAAAGCATAATTCACAATGGTCATTGCTGGCAGTAGTGAGATTCTTGAGGCAGTGACTCCATGCTTGGAGAAAGCTGATAAGCCAAACTCAGTGATTGCAGAAGAAGAATGGATGCTGGACCGTGGGCACGCTGCCTTATATACTGTGAGCTCCACACATGTTCAGGTAAGGTTCAGGTCCTAATTGGCAAGCTACCTTTATGCAATGTGGGTGAATATGAACATCTGCAGACTATAAAGCCATTTTCATCAGAGCACACACCTCCTCCATTATATGTGGTGTATGTGATGGATGAAGAGTGTGGCTGGAAATTTCAAGTTTGAACTGAGCTGCAAATAATAGCTGACTACTGCCTGTGCTGCAGTTAAGGGAGAAGAAACTAATAAGAAGTGTTTCTGAATGACAACTTAATGATTATATTGAGACCAAACTGAAAGTGTTTCCCAGTTGGACTATCAGCTTTCAGATCCAGTCAGCAGGTTTATTAAAAAGGATGCAGTTTGAGTCTTTATATACCGTTAAAAATGTTCATATTATAGACAGTAATTTCGCTCAGAAGCAAGCTTGCGATAATACATTTGGATATGCACAATGTTTGGGACAGTTCTAATGTAGTGAACGAAATTGGACTTTATCTGAGCTGATGTTTGTGACGATCTATTCTTGGTTGGCTCCTCTATGTTTCTAAGGGGAGGAGAGGGCTGCACTGGAAAGCCTGGACAGTACCTTTTTACTGTTCCCATTCCCACTTTGTAGTGTTACTACAGTGAAGTGAGGTGTCCATTTATAAACCCAATGATAGACCCACCACTCAGTCACCCACAATGCTAAGTATCAAAGTAGCTAAGTGTCCCTCTTTTCAGGTAATACACTTTGGCATGTAGGAATGCAAGAGCCTGCTGGTGGGTGAGCAGCAGTATCCACTCTGACTAAACAGATGGGCAGGAGAGCCATTGACTGAAACTCAAACTGTACTAACCCAACATTCACATCAGCAAACTGATTGACAGTTGATCTCTGAGAGGTTTCATAGTACAAACACCACAACATTGAGGCTTTAGTAGCAAAGTATCTGAACAAAACACTGAATTATATACATTAACTGCATGGAAGATATAAAAGTTGCGACAAAGGTTCATATAATTTCCATATCAATGATTTTAATGTAAAATGTATAAAAGCTGAAACAACAAGATTTTGAGAAAGGAGGTTCTTTGTGGGATTTGAGCTTCTTTCCCCTTTTTTATTCAGAGTTTAATGCTCCCAAACTTTTGATCCAACCTTTGATTATAGGCTCTCCTGCTTCAGGGAAAGTCACAGAAAGGATTGTATAAATATCCCGAAAATAGGATGTCCTGTTCCAAATGTCCTTCCTCTTCCAGTGTTATCACCACCGCCTTGGGAGAATATGTCATTATTTTGGAAATACAAAGATGGCACTTTTTACCAGCGTAAATACAGAGTCTGATATTTTTGATCCAGTCAGAAGGTGCTGTCTGTTCAAACAAGTCAAACTCTGCTCATATGAATCTATTAGGCTGTGGACACGCTCAAACAAAAAAACTCTTGTATGTGTGTGAGTGATCTGACAGATTAAAGGTTTACAGTTTAAAGTCATCTAAAGAGTGTGAGTGTACTTGAGCAGGAGTTAGATTTCTTGTTACTTTGAATGGTTTTGTTTTGTTTTCTGGATCTGAAACTGAGGTTGGATTTCATAAAACATACAATATTCCATATGTTTAATTTCTGTGTAAGGTGTGCAGAGATAAGACGAGTGTGAAGAGTGTGATTAAACTTAAAAAAACAAACAGCCTTCAGTGGTATAACAGATATCAGTTTAATTAATTTTTATAATTTCATAGTCCCTTTACACTAGCATTGCATAATAACCTCTAATAATATATGAACAGATATATGAATATATATATGAACAGCCTGTGATGTTTCAAGAAAAAATGAGTTAAATTTCAACAATCTCAGCCATCACAAGTGCTTGTTCACAAAGATAAGAAGTCCCAAACATGCACACATTATTTCAGCCAGATCTGTCAGTTTGGGTATACCTTGATAAGAGATTAATATAAAGATAAAATGTGTCTTTTGTCTTGGATCACATTGCAAGTCAATTATCTCACGTTGGACGCTCTTGACTGCGACAGGCAAGTGAAAATAAATGAGAATAGCATTATAGGTGCATTTTATTGAAAAATTGGAATAACTTTTCTGTGATTTTCATATATTTCAAAGTTATCCATTGTTGTTGACATCCCTGCTTTACACCTTGCATTAAAATGTGTCCAGATTGTATCTACATATGAGTACATTCACACCTGGTATTAATATGTGGCTCCAGTGTCCACATTGAGATCTGAATGAAATCCAGCTCAAATAACCAAACATCACATAATTAGCACCTTTATTACAAAAAATGCAGCTCAAAGTGCTTTACAGTGATGTTTTCTGTTGTTCTATGTGGACTGATAACACAGTTACATTTAAACTTGTGTTCAATGTGTTCAGAATGCAACTCTGAACACCTCAAGGTCATTTGGCTGATTAGATCACAGTTCGTCTTCAGTGTATTGTAATGAAACTGGGCACGTTACTGTTCTCTATCGTATGAGAATATCTCTCCACCACATATAGAATATATGTTATGGGATTTACTGACATTCTAGCAGCTGACGTGAAAACTTCTTTAAGACACACCACGCCTACCGTGGCTTCCCCTGCGCCCTATAAATGGACCCAGCTGCGCAGGGATCAGCTGATCCTCTGATTTTCACTGCAGATCAGACGGCGTGAGAGCGAAAGAGACAGAAGAGACGAATTGTGTGAGAGAGGGAGTTGATCGGTGGCTTTTTGTGCATCCACATACCTTCGGGTAGAGAGCTGGTCTGTGTTGGACTCCTCTCAGGGTGAAAAGTCGCTTTTGCTCCCTTACATTTCTTGGGGAAGAGGAGTTGAGCTGGGGGTACTGAGCGTACAGTTGGTCTGAGGAAGCGACGAAGTCGCGGGTGCAGCCAGCGTCCTCTCTCATATCTCCTTTTTCCCTTTTGTGTGGGGAAGTTGTCCATTAGGAGGATTGTGCCGTGTAGGTACAGCTGGCCGGAGAAGCGACAAGTCGCGGGCACGGCCAGCACTTTCTTCCTGGGCGGCTTTCTTGCCATAAAAAAAAAACAAAAAAAAAAACGCTTCCGCGCATTGTGTTGTGTCGGGGAGCGGCACAACAGCGGCAAAAGCGTCCGTTCCCTCCCTATATCCAAGTTAATTCTTGTGGGTAGCATATAATACACAACAACGAACAAGAAGTGAAACAATAACAAACTTTTCCACCATAAACTTTTCCGGGTCACGTGACGGTGACGTCACCGCCATGACGAGCCGGGAGAGTCCATTATGCCTGGGCTGTGGGTGGAAGATCCCCATAGATGATTCCCATGACTTGTGTGTTTATTGCTTGGGGGGGGAGCATGCATGGGCAGCACGGGAGGATCCGGCTGCATGTATGAGTTGCTTTTGCATGTCAGCAAGGCAAAGGGAAGCAAACTGCCGGTTGTTTCAGAAACAGGGCATAATAAGGGAGACCCCTAGTGTAGGCTTGCAGGCCACCAAGCGGTTCAAGCCTGCAGCTGCAGAAATGGGGCAGGCTGGCATGGTTTCCGCTCCAGGCCCCTTCACTGTGCGAACAGTGGGGGGGGGTGCGGTCTGTGTGCAGGGCTGGCCCAGCCGAGGTGGTGCATTCGCCCCCAGGGCCCTCATATGAGGAACGCCCCGCATCCCCCTTCATAGATGTGGAGGGTGATGACGAGGATGCAAGTGTTTCCCTGTTTCCTTCAGATGAGGAGGATGTGTTTGCTGCTGACCAGCGAGAGGAGGGGGAGCTTGAGGAGAAGCGGTCGCCTCTCCTGCAAGGTCTTATTAGTAGGGCAGCAACTGCTCTTGGTGTGGAGATGCCGACTATACAGGGTCTCGGCCCTTCACGATTTGATGATGACAAAGGGGGGTCTCAACCTTGAACGCGCTTCTTGGTGCCCCTCCTCTCAGACTTTGAGGAGGTGGTCAGGAAGCAATTTAAAACGCCACGGGCAATGGGTCACTGGTCCGGCCTCTGTCGGGCCATGACTGCGGTTCACGCTCCAGAGAGGATTGGTTGTGGGCCGCCACCCTCTGTGGACGCAGCTTTGGCAGCTCTGGTGGCTCCCTCAAAGTCAGTTCTGGGGAAAGGGAAGAGCCAGAGCAAAAACTGCAACGCGATGGATGGGTTGCTAGAGAGGATGCATGGGGCTATGGCAGTTCAGACGAAACTGGCCAACACGGCGGCCATATTGTCCCTGTATCAGCGGCACTTAGTCCAGCAGCTTTCAGAGGAGTGTGGGGGGCAGCTAGTAGAGGAACTGCAGCAGGTCTCCTCACTTCTCCCCAAGCTCATGAGAGAGCAAGGGGAGGCAGCTGGCAAGGCCTTGTCAGGTCTCTGGCAAGCACGTCGTCATCTGTGGTTGTCACAGTCCCAGTTGCAGCCGGAAGACAGGGCATGTCTTCTCAGGCTGCCTGTGGAACCGACAGCTATGTTTGGGCCGGATGCGACAGCCATGATCCAGCAGGCGCAGGAGGCCCGTCGTGCGGCTCGAGAGATGGCAAATGCCCTGAAGCAGACCACAGGCTGGCAGGAGGTGCGTAGGCCACAGCAAGGGCACCAACAGCAGCAACAAGCCAGTCAGGCCCTGCCAGATCTGAGGGTCCGGCTGGATGCAGCGCGGCGTGGCAGGAGAGGACCGAGAGGGCGCGGGGGCAAAGCGCCCCAGGGCCCCAAGTCCCAGTCCTGACGCCAATTTTTCCCCTGTCGGCCCAAACCCTCAGGGGCCTCATGCAGAAGCATGGGAGTCCTTAGGGGTGGACCCCTGGGTCGTTTCAACAATGACCCAGGGCTATCGCCTTCAGTTTTTGAGCGCCCCTCCTGTGACTTCAGTGCCTGCTTTTACCATGGTTGCAGATCACCAGCGCAGAGAGATCTTGCGCTCAGAGGTTTCCACTCTCCTGGACAAGAGGGCCATCAGAGAAGTGGATCACGGCGACAGGCGGGCAGGGTTCTATTCACGTTATTTTCTGATCCCAAAACGCGATGGGACACTCCGGCCTATTTTGGACCTCAGGGGTCTGAACAAGTTTCTTCGACCCCTGAAGTGCAAGATGTTGTCCATTCCACGGGTGAAGCAGGCGGTTCTTGTGGGAGACTGGTTCGCAACAGTCGACCTCAAGGACGCATATTTCCAGATTCCAATCTGGGAGGGCCACAGAAGATTCCTCAGGTTTGCCTTCGACGGCAAAATCTTCGAATTCTGTGTCCTCCCCTTTGGGATATCGCTGGCTCCCCGCACCTTTACCAGGTGCATGGATGCGACCTTGGGGCCTCTGCGGGTGCAGGGCCTCAGGATATTGAATTACCTGGACGATTGGCTCATATGCGCTCAGACAGAGGAGCAGTGTCGCCGTCATGTCCAGATGTTGTTGGTGCACATCCAGTACCTGGGTCTGCGCATCAACGAAAAGAAATGCAGTTTGCAACCATCTCAGGCCACCCAGTTCCTGGGCATGTGGCTTGATGCCAGGACTAGGTTGGTCACGTTGACTCAGGCCATACAGGATTCCCTCAAGGATTGTCTGGAGAGGTTTCACCTGGGGGCCGGGGTCACATGGAAGCTGTGTCTTCGCCTTCTAGGTCTCATGGCCGCTGCTGTACAGGTGGTGCCGCTAGCTCTCCTGCACATGCGGCCTGTACAGAGGTACCTGTACGGTTTGGGGCTCTGCCCACAGAGGAATCTGCGGGCATCGGTGCTCATTACCGGGGAGCTGTGCACAGCTCTCAGGTGGTGGAAGGTCCCAGAGAACTTGGCGAGAGGCAGCAGGCTGGGCCCAGTGCTGCGCCGCCAGGTGGTCTCGGTGGATGCATCCCTCGATGGGTGGGGTGCTATCCACGAAGGCAGGGGGACCAGTGGGCGTTGGGGAGCCCTATGGCAGGGCCGCCATATCAACGCCTTGGAGTTGAGGGCAATCCACCTGGCCCTGGTGCATTTCCTGCCAGTACTGCAGGGCTGCCACGTGCTTATAAGAACCGACAGCACCACAGCAGCTGCGTACGTCAACAGGCAGGGAGGCATGGGCTCTCTACACCTGTGCAAGATAGCACACAGACTGTGGACATGGGCATACAAACGGTTCCTTTCACTCAGGGCAATGCATGTGCCTGGAGTGGTGAATGTGGCGGCGGACCTCCTTTCCAGGAGGGGGCCGCATCCAGGGAACTGGAGGCTGCATCCAGCAGTGGTGGAGCTGATCTGGCGCCGCTTTGGAGTGGCCGTGGCCGACCTGTTCTCCTCGAGCGAGAATGCTCACTGCCCACTGTTTTACTCCATCGGGAGGGATTCGCCGCCACTGGGTTGCGATGCCATGGCACACCAGTGGCCTCAGGGGCTGCTTTATGCGTTTCCCCCATTCAGCCTCCTGCCCAACCTGCTGCAGAGGATCAGTCAGGAAGACGTCCAGGTGATTCTGGTGGCGCCGGGCTGGCCACACATGACGTGGTTTTCATGGGTGACACCACTGGTGCAGGGGTCACCATGGAAGCTCCCGGTTCGCCGGGACCTGCTGAGTCAGGCGCAGGGGACCCTGTTCCACCCCTTCCCGCAGGGGCTGAATCTCTGGGCCTGGCCACTGAGAGGGCCGGCTTATTAGATATGGGGCTATCAGGTTCAGTGGTTCGTACCCTGCAGAGCGCTCGGGCCCCGTCGACAAGGGCAGCGTACTCTTATCGGTGGGAGCTCTTTGTGTCATGGTGCAAGGCCAACCAGTTTGACGCGTTGTCATGCTCGGCTCCTGAGGTACTCAGATACCTGCAAGAGCTCCTGGAATCAGGTAAATCATGCTCCACCTTAAAGGGTGTGGTAGCAGCTATAAAAGCCTCTCGTGTTGGTGAGGCTAAGCTGACTGCACAGGATGCTAGCCTCATAGCACAATTCCTCAAGGGGGCACAGAGGCTGGTGCCACGCAGTAGGCTGACCATCCCGACATGGGACCTGAGTAGGGTCCTGTCAGCTGTGGGGAAGGAGCCCTTTGAACCCCTGGAAACTGTGAGCCTTCAGTGGCTGTCACTCAAGCTGGCTTTCCTCCTTGCAATTACATCTGCAAAGAGGGTGGGGGAACTGCAGGCTCTCTCAGTGCAGGAGAGTTGCTGCCGCTTCCTGCCAGAGGATGGAGGGGTTATCCTCCGTCCGAATCCAGCATTCTTGCCTAAGGTGCTCACTGATTTCCACTTGAATCAATCAGTAGAGCTGCGAGCCCTTAGGCCCTCCGAGGGGGCAGACGGGCTGCAATGGTCAGCTCTGTGCCCGGTTAGGGCGCTAAAGATCTATATTCAACGTACAGCTGCATTCAGGACGACTGATCAGTTGTTTGTCTGTTTCCAGCCTCAGCGTCGGGGGAAGCCGGTTTCTAAGGCCGGGCTTTCTCACTGGGTCGTGGATGCTATCCACCGTGCATACAGTGAGACGGGTGAGCCAGTGCCGGAGGGAGTGAAAGCGCACTCTACGCGGGGCGTATCCACGTCCTGGGCCTTGTGGCGGGGGGCGGCCCTCTCAGAGGTGTGTGCAGCCGCCACATGGGCAACGCCAAATACTTTTACCAGGTTTTATAGTTTGAACGTGGCCACCAGTACCTCCTTTGGGGAGCGTGTGCTGGGGGCCAGGTCGACCTGAAGATTGATTCACCGTGCCCCTGGGCCAGTTGGCCTCGGGCCTGGCCAGGGTGATGTCAAGATCCTTGTCAGTGGACTGGCAGAGTGCCGGCCATCTGAGTGGCCTCTTCCTTGCACCCAGCCCTTGCGTCTGGCGGGGTTGGTTATGCGGGGATCATGTACAGGGGGTGGTGGCACGTAGCGTCTTGCGGTGTCGCCGCCTTGAGTACATCCATTTGTATATAGTTTGGGGTGATTTTGTACACACTGCAAATTTAGTGCACCCGGGGTGGGGACGTCTCATTCGAAACTACCTCATGGGGTTACTATGGGGGCGGTGTCTGCTCTGTCTCCTTGGGACCCTCACGGTGTGTCTTACAGAGCCCATAACATATATTCTATATGTGGTGGAGAGATATTCTCATACGATAGAGAACGTGGGGTTACAGTGTAACCCCGGTTCTCTGAGAATAGAGAATATCTCTCCACATTGAGGCCGCTCGGGACCCGTTCAAATCAGAGTGAATCAGCTGATCCCTGCGCAGCTGGGTCCATTTATAGGGCGCAGGGGAAGCCACGGTAGGCGTGGTGTGTCTTAAAGAAGTTTTCACGTCAGCTGCTAGAATGTCAGTAAATCCCATAACATATATTCTATATGTGGTGGAGAGATATTCTCTATTCTCAGAGAACCGGGGTTACACTGTAACCCCACGTTATGTGTTTTATAAATAAGAGTTTAAGCCCAGATTCTGTACTGTTAAGTTAAAGTGCTGGTTTTTCCTGAGTGTCTGTGAACGCTGAACAGAGGTCACAACGGCGGCAGAAGTCCTCAACATCTCTCCTGAGCCGAACCCAGTAGAAACTTTGCCGGAGTCGACGAAGGGTTTTTGAGACCCCGAAATGTCCTGCTCCAGTAGTGCCATGAGAAGCCTTAATGGAGGAAGAAACTGGAGGAGCACATGGAGAAACTCCAACCGAGCACCAGTGTTCTTATCTCAAACCCATGTTTGAGATTTTTGACACAAAAACTGATTCGTTTCAGTTTAAATGTTTGTTGTGCTTACCGCGAACAAATTATATCACGCCCTACAAAAACTTGTCTTCCAACCTGAAAAAGCATGTTGCGGTATGTAAAGTAACTACTGACGTTGGCTAGCTTAATGTTTGTTAAATTGCAGATGAACATTTTAAACGTAATTGTATGTGCTTGTAGTATCATAGTTGCCATTTTTAAACGGTTTAAAAATATGGCAACTGTTGCAGTGCAGTTGAATGATTAAGTTGACTTTCTGTTCATGTCTTTTATACAATTCATGAGAGAGAGAGACTATTTAACTGAAGATATTCAGTTCATCTATCTTTTTTTATGTAGAGAACGCCTGGATGTCAGATGCAAAAATATACTGAACTGACCCTAGCTGTCTGAAAGAGAAAGAGTGAGGCTGGGACAACGTCCTCAAACAGCAAAAGCTTGTGCAAATAAAGCAAATATCCCAGAAAACTGTTGACAAAGCAATCCTGAACGTAATAGTTCAAGGGCTCCAGCCTTTTGCACTGGTGGAACAGCCATCATTTCAAAGCTTTGTTCAAAATCTATCGCCAAACTGTTCTGTCATGTCTCGGACTACCGTGCGGCGCAAAATTGATAAGTATTGATGAGTATGAAATCCGTGACAAAATCGTCCGAACAACAACTGATAACGGTTTGAATTTTGTCAAGGCTTTCCAAGTCTATGGAGAAGATGAAAAAAACAATGTTGCACCTGAAGAAGTAACTGAGGAGGAAGCAACTCAAGATGATGGCCCTGATACTGAGGAGATGGAAGTTGAAGTGGATTTCATCAGTAATGAAGACATCATGGCAGAAGACGTCAACGATGGCCTTCGGTACCAGCTCCCTAAGCATCATCGGTGTGCTTGCCATTTGCTTAATTTGTTGTCTACAGTGGATGCAAATAATGCAAATAAGACAGAGGCATATAAGAGTCAGCTTTCTCAAAGTCACAGGCTCTCTGGAACAAAGACTGCAAGGTCCACTACTGCTGCCGAGGTGATAGAAGAACACTGCAAGCTTCAGCTGGTACAGCCCAATGCAACACGATGGAATTCCTTCTATCTGGGTGTTGAGCGCATCGTCAAAATCATCAAAAAAACCAGGGAGAGGGGGCCATGAGAGCTGTCTGTGCAACACTCAATGTACCCATGTAAGGTGTAAATGTTTGGATGTTTTGCTTTCCATTTTATTCCAACAAAACTTAATAATGCTGAACCTGTAGAACATTTTTCAATCATTCATACTTTCCTCTCTGACATCCTGTGACTGGAGAAAAAGTAATGGGCACATTTATTATTCTAATGACTTCATTCTAATTGTTGTAGATGATTTTGGCCAAAAGAAAAATTATTGTTTTATTACATCACATTCTGTGTAATCTGATATGTTGCAATTTATATATTAATTTGTAAGATTAATATATGCTCTTTCCTTTTTTTCTTTTTTCTTTTAGATCTGTTTTAGGTACAGTCCAGCTGATATTTTCTTTTTGGGTGAATACACCAACACCATGGCTCCAGTTGCCAAAGCTATCGACATACTACAGGGAGAATCTATTCA
This sequence comes from Scomber scombrus, assembly GCF_963691925.1. NCBI lineage: Eukaryota > Metazoa > Chordata > Actinopteri > Scombriformes > Scombridae > Scomber > Scomber scombrus. The sequence continues at coordinate 25,566,827 of NC_084988.1, forward strand.
TATGGGATGGCTGCTGCCTACCATCACAACCCTCATTGCCAAGCTTGAGAGAGCAAGAGTGTCACTTAGATTCTGCAAACCGCTTGTGGATGCCCTGCTTGACGGTCTGAAGAAAAGGTTTTAAGAAAATGATGTCTGACCCAGAGCTGGTTGCCGCAGCCATTCTTCAGCCCTAATTCAAAACATCCTGGACCAGTGATGAGGATGTCCTCAAGCAAGGCAAGCAAAAAAAACTGTGACTGATCAATTTCTTATTGCTATGTTTTTGCTTGATGCATTTTGACAATCATATAAACTATTATTCTTCTCATTTACATCAGCCTTTGTTACATCAAAAGACACCTCGCTGACCACAATGTGTCTCTGCAGCAGCCTGACTCATCAAGTACTTCTGATGAAGATGATTTCCTCTCCAGCATGAGGCATGGACACACAGAAGAAACAACAAAACAATTGGATGCCTACCTGACATGTACATCTGAAGGTATGGACATGTTGACCTCTTTCCCTGCTGTATCCAGTCTGTCACTCAAGCTGAACACAGCCCTGCCAGCTTCTGCTGCCTGTGAAAGGCTGCTTAGTGCAGCTGGACTTATCTTCAGCCCAAGAAGAGGACGAATTGATCCTCACAACTTCGAAAATCAACTTCTGTTGAAGTTGAATAAGGACTTCTTTAAGTTTGAGTAGTTTAACTTGAGAGAATGTTATTTCATCAGAGGCAAAGCTGATCCAATAGACTTTGTTATAAATCCTGTTCATTTAAAAACAGTAATCTAATGTGATACATATTTGAACTGGAAAGATAAAAGCTAATTAACATTGATAATAAGACAGAAGAAGTGAACATAAAGAAAAGGAATAAACACAAAGAACAAATTAAAAGACAAAAACTTAGAGCAATGCATGTAAGATAGAATACGAATGATAAAAATGTAAATTAAATTAGTAAAGAATAAAAAATGTAATGGATAAAAATAATTAAATAAATAAGTAAAATAAGAGTGAAATAAGAGAAAAGGTTTATTCAAAGTTAGAGTAAAAAACTAGGTTAAAGTAGACTAAAAAGATAAAAGAAAAGATAAAGTTTAATAAAAGCCAGACTAAAACTAGGCTAAAAAAGAAATTAAAAGACAGACAAATAAAATCGATTAGAAGAAAAAACTGAATTGATGAATGAGAATCTAATTAAAGTGTTCTGGTTTAACTTATTGTGTTCCCCATTATGTGTGGCCATTGTGGCTCTATGGGTCATGCTAACTTTGAACTGATCCGGGGAAACTTGACGCATATCGGGGCAATCAGCTGAACCTCCTACAGCTTTCCAGATAAAAAAAGTTTGTCTCTGAGTCTAAATGAAAGCAAACACAAAAGCACAGCTGCAGACACTGACCTGAGATAAGACATTAACAACAACATTGTATCATTCAATCTATTAAAAAACTGCAGTTGTTAGGTAAGGAGAGATAGTTAGATCTGTGGTCTCCTACCAGTTGGACGTGCCCAGAACACCTCTAAAAGGAGGCGTCCTGGAGGCATCCTGACAAGGTGCCCAAACCACCTCAGCCTCCAGACCCAATCTCTAAGGCTGAGCCCAGAAACTCTCCAGAAGAAACTAATTGCAGACGTTTTTATCCACAATCTCATTCTTTCGGTCACTACCTAAAGTTCTTGACCATAGGTGAGGGTCGGAACGTAGATTGACTGGTAAATTGAGAGTTTTGCCTTCAGGCTCATATATCACAATCAAATGATACAATATTCTGTAAAGAAATCTCTTCTTATTCAGTAAGAATAAAGAAAAAACTCTTAAGAATTCAGATGCTATCCTGACATAGAGCTCAATGACTGCTGTGTTTTACCACTTGACTTCAATGAGTAAGAAGACATCTCGATGTTTTGTCACATTGTCTTTAATGTGTCATTATATGCATACATGGCAGGATCCAGGTTAAACAGATGTTCTTTGACTTTCTTTCACATAGGAACATACTGTTCAGATGTACAAATATAACTTCTATAACTATCAGTAAGCATTTGAAACATTTCACAAGTTCACACAAGCATTTATACATATTCATGCAATAATTTCCCCTCCGAGTTTACATCTTCATCTGCATTCCACATCTTTATCTTTTCATAACTCAACTCATGTCAAGTTGGTGAAACTCCCCCGTGGTTTACCGAACAGCCAATCAATATGTGGGCAGCAGCAGCACCGCGGAGATGGAGTATAGAGAAATTACATCTAAAAATAAAAGCTGGAGGAGCAGTGTGGGGATCCGAGCTTAAATCAAATGGCTTTTTTTTTCTCTTTCAGATGTGTGAAGACGAGGAGCGGGGAATGGATGTGTTATCGCCAGTCGGTGGACGGTCTCGCAACAAAAAGCGGCATTTGTAGAGGGGTCAGCGGTGCTGCGGCAGAGCCCCGAGGCCTGTCAGGATGCTTCCATCACACATGGAGGGAGGGAGGGAGGGAGGAAGGGAGGGAGGGAGAAACGAGCACCGCACAATCTCCAGGCTGCCTCGTTTAAAAGCTAACATTAGCCCTACTTGCCATCAACTGGCAACTGTTGTCAGAGAGCATTACAGCATCGTGAAGCTGCCGCTGGATAACGTCAGTCAGCAGCAGAGTTCTGGAAGAGCCCATGTTTTAGATTTTAGAGTTAGAGTGTAATACTGAGGTGAGTTTAGCAGTGGTAGTTGGATAAATAATTCAGATTCTTCAATTCAAAACTTGTTTTAACTTTATATTCACTATTATTTTTATTTCATTTGGTTCTTTGACAGGGAGGATGTGTGCTGTAAAAAGAACAGGCTGAGACTCGGATTGGATTTAATGACTCATCCTTAAATATTTATGACACAATAAATATGTACAAGATATTTATGAGGCGGCATTTAAATTGTATGACTTTAAATTACTTTTAAATAAAGGATGACAGTTGTGCAGGCAGGTGAAGAGAAGGCTGGAGCTCTGTTGCTGCAGTTTAAGACAGGTTTGAACCTTATGAACAAATTGTAGTAAAACTCCACTAACACGAGTCCAAATGGGCTTATTTGGGGTTTGAAAGGGGTGGTGATGCAACATCAATGACATGTATAGAACAGAAGAAAAATCCTTTGTATTCATTTTACAGCAGCAGTCTCAGAAATAATGTGTCATTTTCTGCAGCATACTTGTTACATGTCATCATTGATGGGTTTTTGCAATGTGGTGCTGGGAATGATTTTGCCCCTTAGACATGTTCTGTGGCTGAATACAAGTGTGTCCACTAGTTCAGGTGACCATCCAAATGTGAAGTACAAAACATAGGCAGGTGGCAAGAGGCAGGTGGGAAACTTGTGTTCAGTCTTCTGAAGCTCTATGGAGTTATTGATATGATTGGCTTAAGAGTAGAATTTGCAAGCTGAGAGCCAAAACCAATAGAAAACAGTCTAAATCACCTGATTACTTTATAAAGAAAACTTCATTCTTTACTACTACTGTAGTTTTTACATGTAAAATAGATGATGTATTATTTATATTTGTAATTCATTTAGATCACTTTATAGATGTCGCCTGTCACCGAGCACACTGATCAACTGAACAGGGCCTTTTTGCTAATGATTACTTTTACTTAAGTACATTTTGAAGCAAATACTTTTATATGCTTACTTAAAATTTAAAACAAGACTTTTACTTGTACTTAAATATGTTTATGCTGTTATATTGTTACTTTTACTTTCAATTTGGTTCAAGTCAATTTTATTAATATAGCGCCAAATCACAGCAGAAGTTATCTCAGTGCATTTTTTACATAGAGCAGGTCTAGACTGTACTCTTTGTGACACTTGGTGACAGCAACAAGGAAAAACTCTCCTAGACCTGAAAGAAACCTCAAGTGGAACCAGGCTGTTGTTGGGCGACCATCTGCCTTGACCGATTGGGTTGAAGAGGGAACTTATAGTACAAGTGGGTGGAGAGCAGTGGTAGAAGAAGTATTTCTATCTTTTAGTTAAGTACTTAAGAGTCAGAGAACATCTGAGTAACCTGCAGGAGGAACCAAAAAACTACATATTTTACCTTATTTGATTGTTTTTGTTCATTTTTAAGCCTATACTTCTATCATGAACACTGGTGTTCTTTGGTAAGTAATGTTTGATTGAAAACAATGTTTAATCAGAAAATAAGATAAAGACGTAAAACAAAGTCTTTTTTTCTGATCTATCCATCTCCTCTGGCTGAAAGATTCTCTATTTTTGGTATGTTGTTTGCTACATACAGAAATGATGACAGAATGGCATTCACAAGAGATGACATGCGTGTTCGATGGAATTTGAATATGAAGCTCCACGACTTTATTTTTTATTTTAATATGAGCTTCAGTGTAACGTCTGAATGACTTTTGTTGTGATTCGGCGCTATATACAGTAAATAAAGACTGATTGATTGATGATCGATAAAGTATAACGACTGAGATGTAAGGTGTATATGTATATGAGTATAATCTATGTTTTTTTGCACATTGAGCTTCATTTTCATACTGAAACAATTCTAAATAAAATACATTTACTTGTGTCCATTATAACACCTAAAGATTATATATAGTATATAGTCTTAACACATAGCATGTCTTACATCCAAATAGGTGAATTGATTTTAAAGTCTATTCAGCATCATCTCCACTATCATAGACAATAGAAACAGCTTTTGGAGAGGCGTGTAAAAAAATCTTTATTAATTTTTTTGTTAGAAAACACGCCATTTTCAGGTCAGGGAAACCAGCAAAATCAAACCATTTCATCCTTTCCTTTTCCTACCTGATTTGATCATCCTCTACACTTATCTGAGGATCCCACTCTGTGCTGCAAAAGCACCAAACCGCCTGAAGCAGCTAAAAAAAAGGAAAGAATTACTTCAAAATTCAAACATGAGCTGTGTGGAAGCAGATACTAACTCAAGTCTGTGGACATTTATATACAACATACCTATTAAGCATGCCTGAAACACACTCAGGCTTTAATCAGTCTGCAAGATTTGCGAGCCCTCTGGGACAGATTTGAAGTTGCAAAAATTCAGTTTATTTCTGATTTGTTTGCAGTTTGGAAGTTACTCCCACTTCACTCTTCAACAAGGACGTGTTATTACTCAGTTCATGAATAAGCAGACAGACATGAGGCAATACTCATCACTGCTGCTACACAGAAGTGGTGGGAGATGGACACACACACACACACAGACCGCAAGTCGATCTTCAATCAGGCTGGTTTAATAATCAGCTGAGTAGAAAAGCATACAGAAGCTATTTCTCATCAAATACAGAATGTACCAGGGTTTAAATATTCTTCTCACCAACATCTGGAATGTCACCTTTTACCTGTCCACTCTTGGGGCTCTTTTCTCAATCCTGGTATTACCCTCATCAAAGAGTTTCCCCTGTCAGTCATACATTTCTTGATTCTTTCAACTCTTACAATCAGATGGGGCACCTATTCCAAAGGTAGATAAGTAGATAGGGATAAACACTGCCTTTAATTAAGGTCAACATGTATGAGTCAGTGACAAATAACACCACCACACATTCCACCCAAAGGATACCTAACTCACAGACCACATACACTAAACCCCCTCAAACACACTCCCAGCCAACCCAACCATCCACTCATCCACTCACTGGACCACCGAAACTAAACTCTTAGCAAACAATATTTCAAACTTATACAGGCCACTCACCACAAACACATCATGGACGAAGCTGTAACTACAAACACTTTTCCACCCGCCATGACCAGACAAGTACATAGACTCACAGATTTCATAAAACCAGAAGCACCAACAGACAACACCACCAACTCGATGCAGAACAACATGGTCATTTTACAGGAGCACTATTCAGCCACTATTTTCACACTCACACATCACCCAAAAGACCAGCTGAGCTTGAGAGGATCTGCAGAGAAGAATGGGAGTAAATACCCCAAATACAGGTGTGCCAAGCTTGTAGCTTCATACCCAAGAACACTTGAGGCTGTAATTGCTGCCAAGATGCCTCAACAAAGTACTGAGTAAAGGGTGTGAATACTTATGTACGTAACATTTGCAAAAAATTCCAAAAAACGTTTTTTGCTATGTCATTATGGGGTATTAACCGACCACAGATTCCTCACCTTACATTGGGGGTTGGCAGGGGCAAAGAGACTAGGTTTTGGGTTTTGGGTTCTAACACATGCATGCTGTTAGGTTTAGGCTATTAAACACTTGATTCAGACAAATGGACTGACCAACAAACCAATGGGACATCCCTAGAGTCATGCCTCATAACCCTAGCCCTAACCCTTATAGCATGGCTAAAAACATGCAAATATATGACTGAAATATAACCTACCTAAAAGCTTTTGCCTACATCACCCAAAAATAAAAAAAGGTATTCTGAAACAATTATATAATCAGTCGAATGAGTGGGCAGATTAGCGATGCTGCTTCTTGGTAAGATTTCTCATATCCACATCTTTTCTGGAACTACCTACATCATACTTGTACAGCAGCAGCTTTGAAGTGTGAGAAAGTTGCTTTGACAAAACTTCAGATCAAATCAACTCTGAAATATTTCCTCATGCCTCTGCGAGTACAGCGTGTACAGGAGAGGACATTTGAAAATGATTACCTTAATGTTGAAAAATGTTCCAGGAGGCCTCTCATACATCTCCCTCACCGCTTCTCTCTTTACAAGATACAGTAAATGCCTTTTAATAGTCTTATCCTCCGTTGTAGCCGGGAAAGGTCAGGAGTAAAATTCCTGCCTGACACCGGAGGTTTTCTTGGAGTAATTTAAGGATGTGTCAAGAAAGACCTTTTGCCTGGTGAAAGAAGAAATGTTCCATATTTATGACGCCTCTGTTTGAAGGGTATTAGAGGAATAAGTGAGAGGGTGCTCTCTGAGTTGTAAAAAAAAAAAGAAAAAGAGATATGCTTACACCTCGGTGCTCAGGAGAAGCTTGGGATCGCAAAATCAGAAAAGATGCTCGATAACAGACTGGAGGGAGCTCCGCATGCAAGACAAGCTGAAAATGTAGAAAAGACAGAGATCAAAATCAATATGGCAACATGGTCCCTGATATGAGCAAAAAACCTACGTTGTCAATAAGAGACAGAACCAGGAGCTCCCCTGCTGTCAGGGAGTTTGAGATTGACTCTGAGGAAAGCCTTGACATGTTAGAGCTGTTATCTTAAAGAAGAAACTGCACTAAAACTTTGGAAAACTCAGTATTTTCTATCTGGGTAGCAGGAACAAACAAACGATCCACTGTCCATCCAATCATCTAAACAATTCTTGCACCTTTCTAAATGATAAAGTTGTCCTGATCCTGTAAAGTTGTCCTAAATATAATTGCACTTAAAACAACTACAGACCTCTCTAATTGACCATAAGTAGGTAGGTTTACATGCAAAGTTGTGTATATTGATAATATACACTGACTTGCTATTTTATAAAGTCTACCTAGATAAAACTAATACAGTCCAACAGCTCCACAAAATACATCCTCCACAATGACCATCAAAATAAATCAACACCTCACTCAAACAGATTTGATAAAAAAAACTAAACATTTTAATTATCATGAAGGGAAGATGTATAGCAGGCCAGTTGTATTATACTGCATTTGTTTTATCTAGGTTGACCCAATGAATTGCAAGTGAGTGTATATGCACAGCCTGAGTTAACATTCATCAACCTATGAATGTTAGTTTCCTCCTGATGAGCAGCTTGGCACCCTTTGTGGTAGCTTCTGTCATCAGTGTATGAATGTGACATGTAGTGTAAAAGCACTTTGAGTGGTCAAAAAAGACAATAAAAAGAGCTATATTACAGTCTTATACAAACGATAATTAGTTGTCATGACCTTTATTGATTGGGGTCTTTAGTATGAAGAACACAATTTAAAGTTTTTTAACATATGAAAGATAATTAATTGGTACAACTACAGGTGATTTTCTTCAGAATTTTAGGAGACTGAGTTGGCCTCAAAATTCAAAAAATGTACAGTGCATATTCTGTTCTGTGATGGAGGAGATGATAAGCTGACAGATGGTTGAACATTTGAAGTTTCCTCCAAGTAAACTGTAAACATGTGTTTATAATTCTAATGTTGGATCTTCTAGGTTGGTATGGAGTCTGCCTTTGAGTCACTGGATGTGACAATACCTGAGGTGTTGTGTTGCACTGTATATGATATACAAATGTGGTATAAAATGATCAGATAACATCAAGTAAGTCTACTGCTGTTCAACCACCACCTGAATCAGACCTGAAAAGACAACTATCTCCAACTCTTGATGCATTTCCCTGGTCTCAGTTGTTGAAAGTATTGCTGAGTTTCCTTCTCACATGTCCTGTTTTGGCTGTTTGATTCTACTTTGGTTGCAACATGAACTTCATGAGTATTGCTGAGGAAGAGCAACCAGAAGACTTGGATGAGGACCAGGCCAGTGATCTCATGAAGAGTGTTATTCATTACCAAAAGTTTTTATTGTTTATTTATATATGTTAGGGTGACCAGATGTCCTGAAAAATTACAGAATTAATAGCAGTTGTCCTGAATCCTGTACTTTTTGTCCCCAAAAATGAATAATAGATGCTGTGAGACTCAACTGGACGCAAAAATGCTGAGGGGACCTGACTTGGTCAAAATGCTGCACTGGACATATTGTGTCTTTTTGCGCTGCCAAATTGTCATGAATAATGTATAAAGGAAACACACCCAACAAGCTGTTGCTTTCCCCGGAAGAAAATGTAGAAGACTCTAAATTCAAATGAGATAACCCTTTATTTAAAAAAAAAAAATGAGTCTACGTGAATTAGCCTCACAATCGCTCAATCGCCTTTTTTTACTCTCTGAATCCGTGAGAATATTCTGAGCAAATCAGTTATTTTAAGTAACAGATTGTCAATGTCATCTGGTCACTATGATATATATGTATACTGTATGTCTTTGTTTACATACAGATGGTTTGGCTATATATCTGCTTTGGGAAGAGTTGAGTGGGAAGATGAGACTGATTACTGAGATGTGACTTCAGGAGATTACTTCTTGGCAGACTGACAGCTCAGATGAAGAATATGTTCCCTCCATCTGTGTTCAGTGTGTGACATTTCAATTACAGCAGGTTACATTTCCTTTGAAAATGTTGTATGCTCGCAAAGCGGTAGATTTGTCAACTAGCATGTGAAATAATATCCATACATTTATATTTAGCAAATTACATTTATTGTTATGTCAATGTCAACATACAAAGAAATGTTATATGTGGTTCTATCTAAACCAATGCAAAGTTATGCTCCATTCATACAGAACTGAAGATGAACTGACACACTTCCTGTCATTGGTTTGGATGAAACAGTCCATGATGAGGACATATTCTATTTCTCTGATCACGAGCGAGTTCCGTGCAAGGGTGACCACATTAAAAAGCAGGCAACCACAACCTATTATGACAATCTGCGGCAACTGGCGACATTTCTGAAGCTTCTTGTACAGAAGTGACCTAGAGAAACCCAGGATGTGATTGTAAACCTCCATTTATGGTGACAATGGCATTGAAGGGAACTGGAATAATCTTGGAATGGATGAAATGAGATTTAACATGTTTCACTTTGTCATATTAGACAATTGATGTTTAAGAGGCTGAGATACAGCATTGGTACAACACATTGCACAGCTGGTGTAATACAGCCAACAGTGGTTATTTTTTTAATTGTGCATATGTCACACCAGCAGCACAGCATGTGTAACTCTGCCTCTTCTCAATAAACCTTGATATTAGATTGTTTTATTAATACAAAAAGTTGGAATGAATTCTTTAGTTAGAGTATGTCATCTTTGTGCCTTTTCCCTAGTATTTGGAGATGGAGCTCTCAGCCCCTACTGAAGCCTTGAATGCAGGTTAGATACTATACTGTATGTTGTCTACCAATATACTGTCTGGTATAATATATATAAACATATATAAATGTATCATTTTTCTTTTCTTTTAGGGGGTGGGGATGGTAACTGCAACAGTTTATCAATTCAGGCAATGGCAGAATTGACTCACCGTGCATATTTATTTATACGAATCTTTCACAAACGAACATTCATAATGCCTTTCCACCAAGTATGATTTTTGAAAATTCTAAACCATTTATTTTATCTTTAGACCACTGTGTGCAGTACTCCATACACACAACTAGTGAGCAAGAGTCTGCAGATATAATCCACATTGTGACAGTCAACTAGCAGGAGCTCTGTCATAATGGTGAAAGAAGGGTTCATCTGCACGTTCATCTGCAAGTAAATGTATCCCTGCATGTTTTATTTTAATATAATTATCTGCGAGAGCCACCTCTGGGAAAAACTGCAGACCGAGAGGAGCCTTTGAAAGAGGTGGATGATAACCCTAGGATGCTTGGTCTGCTTGCAGACATACCACCACCACTATAGCAGACACAAATCCCTTGGGGAGAGATAAGACAATACTCTTATTTTCTTTCATGTAAGAACAACTATATATAATTATATTGGATTATAACAAGCAGATGTCCATCATTAGCACGTCATTTGTCTCATATTTAATATAGAAGGTTGTGGAAAAATGTATAACTTGGTAAACTGTTATATTAATAGCTGTGGAATAGAGGACATTTTATAAAGTATAAGAGATGACTCTATTTCCCCACAGAACTTGGCCTAAACCTTAAGTGGCAATAACAGATTGTCTGCATGCTGTCCTCTACAACAGACTGGAGGACAATATGCACCTTACAGGTGTAGATGTGAATGCTCGCCTTCATAAGGACCTTTCTAAAGCACAGGACTTTCAGAATGTTGCTATTCAAAGATTTGTTCAGGATAACTGCATAACATAATTGACAAATGATCCTGTAGAGTTGAATTGGCTCTGTGACCTATATTTTCATTACTGGTAATAATGTTTCCATTGTCATCAAGTATATGTCACAATAAACTGGAAAGTTGAAACAAAGTAGTTTAAACTGTAAAAAACATTCACAAACTTCCTCTTCTTGCCCGTTTATCAGCTGTATTTAAAACGTGTGCACCCTGGTATTCCAGAGGTGGTGTGACTGACACCAGTGTTTTGCATACAGCTAATGAATGGGTTTGGCATGCATCTAGAGTTGTTCCTGCATTGCTTGCCTACGGGTTGGTGCACCAAAAGGTCAACACTTTCTAAATAATGTCAATATTTTTAAAAAATAAAGCAAATGAGAAATGTGCTTATAATAATCTAAGTAAACTGCACTCATAAATAATGCCACACTATATACTGAAACACATGACACATCTACTATACAGGAATTAAATCTCAACTAAAATATTAATTCAGGTGGTGAACCTTGAACTCTGAGTGAATGTTGTCCCATTGGGCCTGGAAATGTGACCCAAATGTGACCCCCCCCCCCCCCACACTGCCACAAAACAAACTGTCTGCAAGCAGTGTGCCTGTATTGATGCTGTTATACCCCTGATTCCTGGTCATCATTAACGGCAAAAATGTCATTCCAGGCTGCACTGGCCAAGATATAAAGGATATGGGCCATTCTGCTGATGCAGTTCTCTGGCCTCTGGCAGCAGCACTTTCTCTCAAGGTCGGTCAGCATGTCCCTGTTGCTGGTGCATATGCATGGGGGTTTTCCACTGTCCGGGATGTGTGTTATGCGTGTGGCCCCATGTGACCATTCCCATATGTACAATCCCAGTCTCTGCTGTTGTAAAAGCACTGGTTAAGTATTTTCCCTCTTTGGGTTGCCTGAAGTAATACAGACTGATCAGGGATCAAATTTCATGATGAAAATTTTCATGAACAGCGATTGAATAATGTCAAGTTGTTTCACTTGCGTATCACCCAGAGAGTCAGGGGGGCGACTGAACGCTTCCATCAGACTCTTAAGTCCATGCTTCGGATTTCCTGTTTGGGGGATGAGGATGTCTGTCTCCTCCCCTTTGCTACTCATGAGGTGGTTCAAGAGTCCTTAGGTTTGAGTCCAGCAGAGCTCTCACAATTTTGCAGGACAAACATGTCTGTTGCACAAACAAAAATCAAGACTTGGTTTGACAGGGGTACAATAGGTAGGAGTTTCAGTCCAGGAGATAAAGCACTGGTGTTATTGCCTATTCCCATTTCTACACTCCAGGTATGTTACAGCGGTTGCTATCTGGTTCAGGAAAAAAATTGTGACCAAGACTACATACAGTAGTTGCCACTCCAGAGCATATGCAGTGGAGTAGATTGTGTCATATTAACATGTTGAAACCCTACCAGGATAGAGACTACTATTAAACCTTCTATTGATGCAAGGAAAGATCCTTCAAGAAGGAGATGATGGGGCGGAGCATCTGGTTTCATATTTCTCAAATTCAATCACCATCAATGGGTGTACTCCACCATTGAAGGATGCTCTTGCCTTTGTCTTGGCCCTTATGCATTTGAGGTTTATGTTGGCTCTACTAGTGTGCTTATCATTTTTTGTACTGACCACTATCCCCCCTATTTCAGTCAACTGCGTAATACAAATCAGAGACTAAATCACTGCCTTCTCTTTCTGCAACCTTTTAACATTGAGGTCAGGCATGTTATGGGTAGAGAAAATGTCCTGGCCTATTTACCATTACGTGTTGCGTGTGGTCCTGTAGTCATCATTTCTTTATTCACACCTCAGTTAAAACCATGTACAACATATTCATTTTTGTAGTTAGCTTATGTGAAATGGAACACCCTAGGAAGCTTAAAAAGCTTTTTAAGAGGGGCCCAGGCACAAAATAAATACATGTAACAATTAAACAAACCAATAGCTACAATATAGTAAAAATATAGTGGCATTGTTGCACACTGCTGGCAGGTGTGCACCAGGTGTGCATTTCCTTTCACATCTACCTGTATTCTTTTTTTGTAAAATCCATTTTGCCATCTGAGAAAGGATTTGAGGGAGAATGGGTGAAGACTCACTCTCTGACGCCCGAATGCCTGCAGCACAGTGTTGTGAACTTTTTCCTTGTTTTTTCCCCCAATTGTTTTCCACAGCATGTTTTTGAGTGCTGTGGTTTTGTTATGTTAGTTTGGGATGGAGATCACCAGCAGTCCAGTTATAGTGATTATTTTGGTTGAGTCAGGTTAGATTTTTTCCTATTTGATAGTTTTAGGTTGAATAGCTGAGTGCGACAGCCCGCTGTGAGGCTGGCTCAGTCACTTACCCAACTATTGTTCCTTTCGGCTTGGATCTCCATCCCCCTTTTGTTTGCTTTCTTTGCATTTGAGTATTATTGTTTTCAAAAATAAAGTTATGTTTTTGTGGTGATTCAGAGGTCTGGCGTCCTTTTCATATGTTCCGGTCTCTAGCTGAGCCTTTGTTTAGAAGGACCGTAATAGTGTGGAACAGGGCTTTTATCAAATCCCATAAAAAGATACAAACCACACTGTTAACAATCAGCAGGTTCTCACAGTAAATTCTCACAATAAACTACTGTAAACACAGTCTTGCAATACATGGTAATTATTCTGAATTTTACAGTAGGCTGCACTGAATTTAAATTTAACGCTAATTACAAGTAATTACTGTGATAAAGGTACAGCACCATACAGACAATGCTGCGATATTACTGTGAATTGTGAATTTTAGATATTTACAGTATCATATTATACATTACTGTATTTTCACAGTAATATTGTGTCCGGTTTGCTGTAGAAACAATTCATTACTGTTATTTTCATGTAAATTGCTGTAAAATATTTACAGCATACTGCTGTGAATTTACCGCAATTATTAGTCAGTAATTTATTGTGAAATTACAATAACACTTTTTACAGTGCAGCAATGTGTTAGCTTGTCTCTCACTAGTTTCCGACATCCCTACCCTGTCCTTAAAAACATTATATAGTTTCATATTTTAAAAAAGGCTGAGTCATTTCCTAAAACAGCTGGTCATTGTAGTTTTTATCAAACAGTAGGAAACATTGCATTCGTTGGGGTTGGGGACTAATTTCAGGGGCAGATGAATCTACATTTGGAGTTGTAGTGAGTATATCTGGCAGGACTGTTTGTGGCACTGAGTCAGAATAAACTACAGCATGTGCATTTATTGCAGTGAAGGAACATGTCACCCAGTGCAACAGTGTGGCTCATTGATGTGTTTTTAATAGTTTTTGTTGACAGTGGAGCTGCATGGCACAGAGGAACCAGGCTTTAGACACACACAACACTTGCTAGTAGGATACATGAATTGTTAGTTGTTAGTTTGGGTTTGTTTACAGTAATAAAAAAATGAGGAATATCATCAGGCATCCTTTAATGCGTGAAGAGAATGTACTTCATAGTGTAGAGTATAAGAATAAAACTGAACTAATTTAATTTACACCAGGCAGTTAATAGGCTGGTAAATACCCTTGGAAGAAAATAAAGCCCTGTGGTGAGAAGTTTCTGTATATGGTGATTATTTAGTAGAGTGAGTAAGAGCTTGGGAATTAGAGCAAGTGACAGCAAGAAGGAGTCCAAGAAGAAAAAAAAAAAAAGGGAGAAGCAGTGAGGAGGCAGCACTTTGTCAACTCTCCACAAGCATGCCTTTAATTGCTGAGTAGCAACATTTGTGCCAAGCTCTCCGGAGGCCAGCACTGAGATTTAAGATGTTAATGTGAGGTGATTGAGCGGTTCAACAAGCATAACTCTGCTCTGGGGGGTGTCCTCCTCCTCCTCCTCCTCCTCCTCCCACCCATCCCCTCCTCCAGCCTCGGCAGGGTAATTTGGAGCCGATAGAAGAGAGACTGTGCTGCTCATTACTGCTGCCTTGCCCATCAGCCCCTGTGGACACAGTGGCCATAGCTCAGCAATCCTGCTCCTGCCAAAAAAAAGTGTAGGAGAATAAGGATGAGCGATACTGACTGTCTATCTGTGAGGCCTAATATAGGCCACTAGAGCCTTGGAAAATGTTTCACTGCAGTTTTTGCCTCTCTCTGGCCACTTTTATCCTTTATTGTTTGGGGTAAGTTTTTGCTTTCTAAAATCTTTTGAAAGTTCAACAGACAAGCTATAAAAACATATGCTGTGGAAAACAGTTGTACTTGTCATCTTAAAAGGGGGAACGCCACTGATTTTACACATCAAAGTTTTGAAATAGGCGTTGGGAGCATTACTGAATATGTGAAAGAAGCCTTCTTTTTTAAGTGTTCACCTTGCTAACCCTAACCCCTGCTCCTGCTGAACCAGCTCTGCCCAGCCTCTCTCTCCTACAGCTGACTGCCCAAAGCATGCCTACCTCCAATGACGTGTGACAAAATGTCACTGATGAATTTCTACTTTTGTGCAACAAAGGTGGACAATAAAGTTGTTTTGATTTGATATGAAAGTTTTTGTCTCTAGAGGAAGCTGTGTGAAATCTGATAATTTACTGAATACTGTAAGTTTGAAAATTGTAATTACACAGTTTCGCCACTAGGTCAAATTGGCTTTAAAGCCTGGCGCTGTTCCTGGGGGCTTGGGCATAATGCAGGGTTCCATTTACCTCAGAAGTCGTAACTCGGAGCTGGAAATGATGTCACACCCTAGTTTGTGTCGTTCAGAAATCCAGTTTTACCCAGGTTAGCCGCTGATAGCAATACCAGCTGATAAAAATGCATTTTGCTGTATTTTGTGCATACAAACAGCATAGTAACATGTCCACAGATAGAAGTTGGACAATGCTGTGTGCACGACAGATTTAATGAGACACACTGAGAGAACTTAGAAAATGCCGACTTCCAAGTACAAGTGGAATGCACCATTACTCTGTCAAGTCAAGTCAAGTTACATTGGGGGTAATACAGGCACCACATTTTGGATAAGGAAGAATGTGTGGAATAATAACAATATCTCCAGTTGTGCTGCATCAATTTTGATCCATTTCATCCATCAAGGGTCTGACAATGATGGACAGCAGTGCAATGCTAAATCGATGGAAAACTCTTTTAAAAGACTGCGTAGGAAGACCGACATCAGCGAAGGAAAATAGAAAAAACTGACAGAACATAATTACATTCTCAGAGCTAAAGTGTCAATATAGAGCTTATACAACGAGGTACTATTTTTTATCAGTATTGCAGAGAAACAAACAAATAATTCATAATTTTGCTAAATCCACACCAAGATGAAGAACTGACTATCTTGCCATCTAGCAAGTCCAGCACCCTTCTCTTCAGAAATACAGTGTTTGTTTATACTTTCCCAAAAACTTACAAATCAGTTAGACAAATGGTTCATATACCAGTTTCCTGATCTGCGATCCCTAAAGTTAAGTTTGCTTGGAATATGAATGAAATATATACATATAAATAAAAGTTTATTTTTTCTTCTGGTAAATAAATCCCATGTGCAAAACCATACCAACCATACATTGATCCACTAACAGGTACAAATATGTCTTCTTCCTCATTGCCATAGAGCTCCATTGTTGTCCAAAAACTATTAAAAAACAGATCAATGAGACACAATGTTGCACTAAGTGGCATGTTCCTTCATCACCATAAACACACACACTAGTTTATTTTGTCTCACACACACACACACACTGTCCTTGTCAGGCTCAGACAGACAACTGGGACCCACAGAACAGACCAGAGACAAACAGGTGTGGTGAGGCTGTTTATTAACAGTCCAGGTTCGGTACACAAGGCAGTCAGCACAGGCAGAAGTACAAAAACACGAGGCAAAAAGGGTCAAAACCATCAAAGGTAGGATAAGGCAACTGTACAAAAACGCTAGGCTATAACTGGTATCAATGGGAAAACAAGGTCGGAACATGAGTAATAATCACAAGGAGAATGCCGGAAAGCTACTAACAAAACGATGCAGACAATCTGACAAAGACACACTGGGAGAAACAGGCATTTATACACATGAGGGGAGGAGATAACTAAGAACAGGTGAAGACAATGAACAATCACACACAAGGGAGTCAAGACACCTAGAAAAAACACAAACAGGAAGTGAGGAATCTCAACAAAATAAAACAGGAAATCAAAAACGAAACAAACTAAACAATATGGGACCCTTAATCCATCGCTGAAAATAGTTCCCAACAAATGCACTATTTCCCACTGTTTGAGTATGGTTTGATTAAAAAAACAAAACTTACTGACCAGCTGTGTTTTTAAACATTTAAGTAGGAAGTGAGAGCCACAACAGTGTAGGGAAGTGTACTGAGAATATTGAGAAATGGACTATTACATTGGTTTGAGTCTTCACAAAGACCCTCATTTACAATGGTGCCGAGATTAAACAAGCAAAGAAACATATATAAACAACTTATTCAGTTAAAGCAGGCAGTGAATGGCTATTAATCATATTCCTGAAGTGTTTAAGTGCTCTGAGAGTATTTAGTTGTAGGTACATTTCAAGAGTTTCCATGAGTTTGCTGCACTAACACTAAAAGCAGTCTTTCCAAGTTCAGTCCTGGCACGAGGCAGCTGAAGAACCAGACAGTCACTGGAGTAGGTTAGAAGTGGACTAGTGCAACAGATGTAATATGATTTGATAACAATCAGAAAAATATCCCATACTGATCATTAAATGGTTGGTGAAAGATTGTGGTTTGAATGAAAGTACCATCTTGATGACCCTAACCCTAACCCTAACCCTCCTGGAGAGCTACTGCCCAGCATGTTTTAGGTAACTCCCCACTCTAACCTGATTCTAATAATGAACTCGTTATCAAGCCCGTTGACAACCTTCTGCTGCTTGATAACGAGTTCATTATTAGAATAAAGTGTGTTGCAGTGGGGAGATACCTAAAGCATGCAGGGCAGTAGCTCTCCAGGAGCAGGGTTGGAGACTACTTGTTTAAAGAAACCAATTTTGACTGTCAGAAGGAAACACGAAATGAGCAGTGGCTTGCCATGCTTAAGTCACACACGTGTCTTTGTTCATGGTTGTTGGTGGTTCAGAGTTTTAATTTGAGAATTTACGGGGGTATACAATGTGCCAGAACAATCTTCAAAACAATGCATGTATTTCTTCAGAAACTCATCCTCAGAAGATTTTTACTGTGTGTTCATTTTCTGCTCTCTCTGTGAATCTACTTCAATTTCTCTCCTTGCTGCTGTCCCATCAGTCTGCCCTGAGCTTCATCAGGCTTTTAAGTATCTGTATACAACTGTGCAAACAGCAGAGCTGTGGCTCACTAATAACAGTGAGGGGACAAACTCCCTGCAGCAGCCCGAGGGGGGCGAGAAGCTAATATGGCGGGCTGGTGGATGCTCGGGAAAATGATGCCTGCAAGTCCCTGTCTGCTCTGTAGCCTGTGCTAAACGTTCCAAGGGAGGGGTCGGGATAGTTGAAGTAAAATTACAGCCTCAGCCACCCCTGGGGTCCACCCCTGTCTTGTTTTGTCAAGTACAACACTTGCAATCATGGTCTTTTTTATTGTCCTCATAGGATCTCTGAATCCCAAAAGTGCTGCATTGTCTGTTGTGCTGTTTGCATCATCATCAGAATCTGTATAGTGGTAAAAGAGGAGCTCACAGTGATTAACTGCAGTATTGATTTTACAGGGTTCTTCAGCCATATACGGAGATCTGTCTTTGTAACACCACCATGTCCTCTTTGTGTTTGCTGGAAAGCGGTTCAACAACCTTTGTTTTTTTTATATTTTAAAGCTCTCTGTTGAGCTGAGTGGAGCCCATAGTATTTGGTGTTACGATTACATATTTTAATCAGCAATCATTCCCTGAGTTTAGATAGGTTCACTGGAGTAAAGAAAGTACCCTCCTTCGTTGGTGTTTTGTTGCTATGCCCAGGCAGCAACAGAATTTCAGGAGGATCAGTCGAGTCCAGGTGATTAAGTGTCTCAGTAAATGTCAGTGGTTGTTTTTAGGGTTAATTAATCTCCTTTGCCAAATACAGTCCTGCTTGCCAAACAAACGCTTTATCAGACACGGCTGCTGTGTCTAATGTCTGCTTCTAAAAAAGAATTCTCATTGATTGAGATATGTTGGAGAGTATCACTGAGTAACTAAATCACAAATGATACGAGTGTGATAGCCTTCTGGAGTCTCTCTCCATGCTCTGTAAGATTACAGTGCATGATAAACCATTAATTGAACTGTATATTTTTGATGATTCTACCTCTTGATTATTAAAAAATATCATTGTGATGAGCTAATTCATTGGATTTTGTAACTTTGTAATGAAATAGCAACATTTTTCAAATTTTTTTTGGGGTGGGTTATCAGTCTCTTTGTATTGCGTTTAAACCTGTTTCTTTTGTTTGTTTGTTAAACAGGTAACAGGCTACAGACAGAAAACACTGCTGCTAATCCAGGTGTGATAACCTGCAACTGTCATCAGAAACGGCCATTGCTTCACGTGACGCTTCAGCGGAAAGGACGTCTCATTTCTCTAAAAAACATATTTCCTCATTTCTTTTCTTTTCGCTTGGTTTCATTGCTTCTCTCCATGCATTCACGGTAGGAGGGACTGTAACGCATGGAAAAGAGGCAAGTGAGGGAAACGTGAATGCCATTTAAGGGATGCACCCTGGGTGGCGAGTACAGACTGCAGTTGACTGACATCTTCCTCACTGTCCTTTAGTTTAACACACCTCAGCGAGCAGGGCAACTTGCTATGAATTGCTATAAATCTTTTTCATGGCATACATTTTGATTTGTCAAAGCTGGAAAATCACAGCTGTAAATTAATAGTATTAACAGTAAGGATGGATCCATTCCATTAATGTATTAGTAAGCATGCACAATACCAGAGCTGGAAGTGGCTCTCCTAAATGGAATGCAGCCGTCATTCATTTGTATTGATTCCACCTGTGCTTTCCTGCTTTGACAAGTCCCAATGGCTTCATGTAAAAAGTTGTAGTCTAAGTCCATCAGGTTTAGTAACATTACCTCATTCCCAGCATTGTTCCACCAAACTAACTGACTACACGTTTAATTAGCCGGAGTAATAGAAAACACCTGTGTGAGTCTCAAGGCTGTTAACGTAAAAGTGTCCTGTTTTCTAGTACACAAACAAAAGGAATATTCATATTCAGTGTTACCATAACATTCTGTGTGTATACTTGAGGTCTAATAAATCATATGCAAGGCATAATTTTAATGATGCATTTGTTTACAATTGTTTAGTAGCTTAAAGTCGTCTTCTTCCCTGTCTTTGCTGGGGCATTGCTGTGTTTGATGGCACATTACAGTCATATGTAGATCAATGAAAAAAAATCTGAGTGCACACCTGCATGAGACAAACACAACAGGAACAAAAAATGTCTCCACATCACTACCAGAGGTCAGAAACTCCATAATTAATACAAGAGTTGGATTACCATCGTGATTGACCATCATCAGACAATGTGCAGATGTTGGAGGCTATATTCCTTTATGGGCAGGGGTATGCAATGTGTTGTACATATATGTATGCATGTGTATGTATAACATACCCATGAAGGAAATGACTACAAAAAAGTAAATGATAGAGCTAGGGACTATTCCAGCCCCACCCAAGTGATGCCTATGTATTTGATTCTCTTGTGGTATTTCTACCCTTTTAAAAAGCAGCAGTTAAGAGAAAATCATATCCAACCTTTAGTGTACCTCTAAATTGTCTCAAGTATTTCTTAAGAGACATCTGAAGCGTTGGTCAGACCTTTACTCCCCTGCTGATTGGAGATTCGTGTGTGATCATGATTTGGAGAGCTTAATCATGCTATTACCTGAAGCCATGTGTCCTTGTCCTGAAAGTGGCTGTTTTAACAGCTTTTAAACATAATTCCACAGCATCGCCATCCCAGCAATGCTACAACTGATAATGGAGCACAGTCGGAGTCAGTTTTCAATCGAATATGATAATCTATTCAATTATTCTGTTTGGAAGAATGTCTGAGGATACTGTCTATCATTTGTGAGCCATTAGACTTGTGTAATAATAATGTGAATGGTTCTGAATGAGATAGTGGCACTATTCCCTTTTTATCACAGAGGCACTGTTCTCTCAATATCTTTACACTCTTCAGAAAGATAGATGTGACGCATAGTTTGTCAGTCTTATTGATTGCAAACCTTCATACATACAGGATATGATGCATTTTAATCTACATGTTTATTCTGGAAGATGTCAAAAGAAATATATTGCAGCTGAAATTAGAGTCTTTGACAAAATAAAATGTTTGCCCAGATGATGGTGCTAGATGAAAGCCAGGAGATCTAAGTTCTGTTAATTCTCTGGGGTCCATGGACGTATGTAGCAAAATTTGGTACAAATGTATGGTATTTAAAAGAATATGTAGAAACTTTGACTTGCTGATGGTGCTAGAGGAAAAGTCAACCAAAGTAGTTTGGATTTATCCTCTAAACACCTTGAATATCTGTTTTAAATACTGTGGCAATTTATCTGATAGTTGTAGAGATTTCACATTTCTGAACCACAAATGTCAGGTAAAGTCAGGGGTTCATAAAAGCCAGTAAGATTAATCCTCTGGAAACCATGAACGTCTAAAAAATAAATTTACAATTTACAATTCATTCACAATCCTTCTGATAGTTGTTGAAATATTTCAGTTGGGGCCTAAGTAGTGGACCCCCAATGTCTTTTTGTTGTCTTGTTGCTATAATGGCTAAAAGTCAAGTCAATAGTGACATGAGTCAGGACAGGTTTACGTCAAACAACAAAACAACAGTTGTTCCCAAACCTCGACCAAGTGTTTTTGTATCAATGTCCTGAGCTTTGTACACCCTTTATCCACCCCAGTCACCTCCATACAATATGTTGTGGCACAACAACTAACACTTTATGGACTGGTGACTATACCCTATCTCCACTTAAACATAAAAACATTTGATATTTGCTTTTTTTTTTGGACAAAGGATTGAACTTTTTTGAATAGTTTAGGAAAACATGATGTTTTGGGTTATGAAAATTACTAGGCTATAGAAATGATGGTGGTCCTGGTTGAACTAGACCAATATTTACTGTTGATAAAACACAATGACTAACTATATCCAATGTCCAATGCTTTTATGTATCTAACCATCCCAATTTCCTCTCTAAAGGATTAAATTGCACCACAAACTACTTCTAGAGGTCTTTCTCAGGTAAACATGAACCTGTTTTGACTTTTTTAGGCCTTTAAGAAATGATAGATGTCTTTTGTGTTATACAGTTTCACATTGGAGTGATTACAAGACCTTTTCTATAGTATCAATGTAAATCTTTTATATGTATTTCACGGTGGATCATGATGTAATTGGAAATTGACTTCTCAAGGTATAGTTTCAAAAGAGAACCTGCTCTTAATTTTCTGCTTCAATGGAGAAAAAAACCTTTTGACAAAGTGGGTCAGGGCTGTTATTCTTAACTGACTGCTATCTCAATACAGTACATTATAGTCTTAAATACTGATACATTAAATATATCCAAGATAAATGAGGTAGAGAACAGCAGGTCTGACAGATGGGGATACTTTGTCACCAGTGTAGAGTTTAGCCCAAGGCCTTGGAAGGTACACGTCTATTCTCCTGGAAGCTGACCAGGGGAACTGGGCCAAATTCATTAGCATTATCAAGGCCTTTGCCAAAAAGGCTGCCTGTACTGTGTCCCTTGACAAAACACACAGAAGCATACGTCCAAGAAGTTCCCCTGCCTCACTGTGAGATACACTCAGACATGACTTTGATCAGACTCTTCTAAAAGTTTCAGTTTCAAAGTTCAGATGAGTTCAGGATCAAAAAAAGGACACACTGAAAGGTTTTTGGTTATTTGGAGCATCATTAGCAGAATAATTGCATCTTAAATTTCACAATTCCAAATTGGCAATCTATGTACAGTATACTTCAAGTTTAGTGATTCATCTCTCTCCAAACATACTGGAAAGGGCAAAAGTAGAACACCTTGTGGGCTTTTTGAACTGATGATTGATAGCTTGTTCTTTCACTCAGATATCAACATGAAACTTCACCCAATTGGCCATTGGTCACACTGTCGACATTTTAAGCTGGAAATGGCAACAGATTCCACCGATCAGTGTGGGGAAATGTGTGATCGTGTTGACCAGTGTTTGAGATGATTGTAAATCAGAATCATTTACCACACTTCATATGTATAAGCAGTTGATCTAGAAGTTTGAAGATTCTTATCTTGTCACTCTTCAATTGCTTCAAATAATTTGCTGATTGGGAGACCTTTAAACAGAGCTCACCAGGCCTATGAAAAGGATGTGAATCATATGCTATGACCCTCAGAGTCACTAGAATCCAACAACTAAGCACCTATGGAAGATTCTGGAGAGATATGTTAGACAAAGCTGTAACAAGGATTGTGGAGCAAATGGACCCAAATGAAAAAACAGGGCTGCAGGAAAAGTGTCTTTATTCCAACAGAAGTAAACGAAACTAATGAGAACTATACAAGAACTGAAGAAGATTGACAAGGCTTAACAAACACTAGACAAGATTCAACAGACTAAATCAAACAGGAAGATCCAACAGAGAAAGAACAGAAAACCAAGACTTAAATAAACAAGTGTTCATTATAAACAGGACACAGGTGAATGAAACAAGACACAGGTGAATGACATGAGGAAATCAACTAAAGTGGGAAAACACAGGAAGTAAAAATAACAGAAAACCTTACAAAATAAAACAGGAAATAAAACACAAACTGAAATATCAGGCAAGATGTGACAAGAGCTACCCACAACTATCATCAACATACCAGAACATTCTTCACCTTTTGAAGAATACTATCATCCCTTCAGTAGAGATGAACACATACTTAGAAAATATATGATGAGGAGCACTGAATCTGTTCTGGAGACTCATTGTGGATTCAAAACTTACTAACACACTTGGCCGTATGGATGGTAATGTCGATCGCTTGATCCACTACTTTGATCCAAACTAAAATATCTATAACAACTATAAGATGGATTGCTGTTCCATTTATACAGACATTCATCTTCTGTAGAGGATAGATCCAAATTACTTTAGTGATTCTCTGACATTTAACATCAAAATTTTGATTTATTCCAGGGCTGCCAACTTTTGACTTCAGCTTGGAGTGATATTTGTTCCTGTGGTGCGGTGTGGAGGGTTATAAAGTACTTGTTTACTGTTTGTTAATAATAAAATGAGCATTATTCATGGTAAATTGAGCAACTCAACCTCTCTCTAGCCTCTCTTTCTCTCTCACCAACACTTTTTTCATTAGACTTTTCCTTTTTGCTAATTTGTGTTTATTGAGTAGCCTCTTTGATACATATTTTTCTTCAAAAAACATGATAAGAATGATCTCTGCTCCTCACCAAGTTACTCACATTATCTAACACTCCCTAGTTAAGTCTCTCAGGTATACCCAAACAGAAGTAATATCTGAATAAATGATCATCTTAATATGGACCCAGACCAAGTTTAGCTGATCTCTGACAAACAGCAGCCACTGAATAAAGAATAAATGATTTAGATAAAAATACATGGTCAGGTTTTAAATGTGTAGTTCAGTATTAGCCTACTATGTCCACAACATAAACCTGGTTACTGTAAATGCTTGTGTACATGCAGCAGGTTAGTAATCAGATGTCTCCACTAAACCTGACCTTATACAGGAAGTGTGGCTCTCTGATTTGAGTTTAGTGAGAGAGGACGCTGCTTTGAGACTTGAGCAGAGCTTTTCCTCACAGTAAACATATCTGAATTTAACTAATATTTAAACGTTCAGCCCTGGAAACCAACTTATTTAGATGTCTACAGGCTGTTTTGTGTTAGTTTCAGTTTTAGTTGGACTTTAGATGTGCTTACTTTAAATATGAGGATGCATTACTTTGTGTTATGATCTTTGCTTTTATCCAGCTGCTGTTACTTTCTCTGTCTGCAGTCTTTTATCCTGCTCATGCACACATGTTAAAAAGCTAATGCATGAAAGTGAACTCCAGGAGGGGAGTGCTGTCTTAACCTCAAATGCATGAGTCTCACGCTCAATGCAGACTCACCCGGTCCCCAGAAATGGATCCTAATAACCTTGATAATCCCCTGAATTTTCCTGTAGCACCATGAGGTTGACATTTGTGGTTTAAAGTTAAATGTCTCAATGGATTGCAATGAAATGTGGTTCAGGCATTCATGTTCCCCTCCAAATAAATTGTATTCACTTTGGTGATCCCTTCATTAAAAGTTGTGTGAGCCGTGAGGCAGGAAAAGAATTGAATCATCCCCATCCACCTTCACTTCCATACTCGTAATACTGTAATGTACTATTTTCTAGTATCAGTACATTGTTTGTTAACATCTATAAATGAACAATATCTGGTTGTTTTATGTCTGTAGGCAGGGTCAGACGGATTTGCATCTTTGACGTAGCCTTTTAAGACCTGCACTATGCTCTGCGCCTTACCCTGCGGTGAGTGAAGAGCACATTTCTTATCATCAAAAGGCAGCTTTAGTCTTGTTAATTTGAATTGTCACCATCTGAGCGTACTGTCAAATTTTTGAGTACAGAGCACAGGATAAGGGACTCAATGCAGACATGCGGGCAGGAAGAGTTAAGTGGCTTTACTTAAAGGCAATAGTGAGTGGACAGGATTAAATAGAGCAACATACATTTGAGCACTGCAATTTAGCAGAGTAGAGGAAGACTGGGAGGGAGGTCAAAACAAAGGTAGAGGTTGCTCAAAAAGCTAACTGGAATCAGGTTATAGACAAGATGACTAAAGTGTAATGGCAAGCTTTGCAATATCGACAATTTGGCAGAGGAAAAGTGTTTATGGGCATGTATACAGAGAAGAGGCAATATGGAACAGGTTTGGCTTGATGTGAGAGAGAAGTGGTTCGGTGTGCTGATATGTGACTGCTGGGTGGGAAGGGACGGGGAAGACAGGAAAGCCTGAAGGCATGTGATGGACAGGTGGTGAATGGCTGAATGGACTGGGAAGCTTCAGAAAAATGCAAAGTTTGGGGGAAGTGCGAATGGCAATCTTTATAATTTGTAATACATATCAAACCCCATACAAACAAAACAGGGATCTACTTATAATAAAACTGTTCCATAAAGGTGAACGTATTTCCACCAGCTGATAGATTTCAGCAGTGGTGAGGTTTTAGTATTGTTGAACTTATAATATTAGCTCTCATTACAACCTCATTAAAATAATTCTAGTTTGGTTAGCAACACAGACTGAAGCCTCAAATTTGACATTTTGACCATTGCCATCTTGGATTTTTGGAGCCAGAAGTGACCATATTTGTACAAGAGAGTTACTCTAATACTAGATGATGGCTCGGTTAGCACGGTGTATTTACAGTCTATTATAATCTATGATCATGCTAATGCTAATAAGATGGTCTTTTACAACAACCAAACACTGAACAAGACTTTTTTTTTTAGGCAACCAAAAGGTTTCAATAAACTAAAAACACACTGAAATAGTTACACTACAGCTACGTCTAGACTATGTGAAATGTGAATCTGGGCTTACACCATGATGATGTTACCTACCCAAGAATGTCACCTATTGTAGCAATTGTCAATCAAAATGTAACCACACCCTTAAGCATACCCTGCTTTATCATCAAAATGAAATGAAATAGAACCATAATTTACAAAATGAACATCATGCTGTATTGAAGAAGACTTGAAACTAATGAGTGAGACCATAAACTCATTAGGAAAAGTGTTTCCTGAGGTGATGAATCAAGTGAGAAGGTAAATTACATAAGTTAATAAATGATGCTTATTTTTCTGCCAGTTGGTAAAATTAATTAATGCACCGCCAAGGTGATTGAAGATTTAAATCTAACTGCAATGTTTTCATCACCTAATATAATAATATGCCTTAATGTAATGATAAAGGAGTTTAAATGCAATGTGTATGGTGACAAAGGGTTGACCTCTGTACTGGCACAGTAAAACATGTAATTAAAAGTGAAAGGAAGATCATTACGGTATGACATTAATCATATTAAAAATACACATACAATAATATAACCATGAATTTGTGAATTAATCCAGTAAATTATTATAAAATGCTATTTCACCAACTCTGTCGTGACAAACAGGACACATTCAGTCAGTTACATGATGAGTGTTCATTCATTCTGACCTAAGCAACGAGCCAATATCGTAAACGTGACTCTTTCTGTAACTGTCCTATCATGTCTAAATGAAGCCATTATTAAACATGCTATTCTGCTTGAATGACAAAAAGCCTTGATTTTAACTGATAGATGAAGACACAAATGACTGATGATTCCTTCCAGTGTTTCTCAGCAGTGCAGCCTGGATGTGTTGAGAAAAAGTTCAACTTTATATAAACTTCCTCTGCTGAGCTGGAATGACTGTGGAGAAACCCAGTGGTGCCTGTTTTGATTCATGGTTTTGATTTCCTGGGGAACAGCTGTTAGCAGCTGAGCTGTTATCTCCAACTCATATGTAAAATTATATTGTAAAAACTCCTCAAACAGATTTGGAATCACATGAATGAACTCGTGAATTAATTCATTATGCAGCAATGGGAGAAAATAACTTTGTTCTGTGTAGACACGCCGCAACTGCTACGATCTCACAATGGAGGAACATTACTATAAATAGGTCTAATGGGACATGAAACACAAGCGGCCAGATGATCAAACAGATTTTTCAATAAACTGACAGTTTATATAGATTAGCCACTTTGTTTGGTGGAAAAAAACTGAAGTTGAGTGCACCCAAAATGTTGGTAGTAATCCCTCAATTTACAAGAAAACCAGGAGCCCAATGAGAGCACAGTATGGTAGTTTATTAAGTATGGTAGGTCAGATTATAACCAGGTGGGTATATATTAGTCACCTTTTTTCTTATCTTTCACAAAGGTTTGACTATTGTTTAAAACCTGACCAGAGATGCTATCGGGTTCTTACATCTCAGCAATTTCCTTTTAATGAGCACATAGAAAAATCCTTAGTATGTTGTTTGGTCCATCCCCTGCTGTTTAATTATGGGGTGTAGTAAAGTCTGGGTTTCAGGCTTTAGGTTGTTTTGTCTTAATGATGGTACCCAGAGTGGTGTGCCGTATGTGATGTTTAACAGTTTTGAGCTTATCTGTGCTAAAAGAAAAAGTACAATGTTCCTCCAAAGTTGACAATTCTGTGTTTGAATGCCATATTTTTTTAGTCAAAATATCAAGTGTTTTTTTTTGGGTCATCTAGTGTAGAGGATCATCTGTTAAAGCGGTTAAAGCCGTACTGCTTCTCCACCTCCGGCTGTACTCAGATAATGTGCTGTCACACTGCGTACTGCTCTGGTAAAAAGTCAGAGAGCACCTCGAGAAAGAGAAAAGAAAAAAAAAATCTTCCAGAAAGAGAGAGAAGGAGAAATGACTAGTTCTCGTGGAGGGCTGACCGACCGCACGACTAGGAAATTGTATCTGAATCACAAGAAAGCATACTCTGCTGACATTTCAGCAACAATACGCGCACGAATAGAAAATTCACCGTCAAATGTCTTTCCATCAATGTCACTGGTGCAGAAAATGGGATTTGGACATTTTAAAGAGGCGTGGCAGTTTATTATAGTGAAGATGACATGTCCCTTGCAGACGGGCTATGAGATAGTTCAGCAAAAGCCAGGAAATCTGCAAAGGCATGACTAATCACATTTAATTAGAATGCATCCCAACGACAAATGTGTCACTTGACTGTCACAAATGGGAATGTTAAGAGTGAGCGGAGGAGTTGCTGCAAAGCATCCAAATAACATTCAGAGGAAATGTCTGCTGGCAACAGCAGAGCTAATCACAACTCTGAGGATTTATGAAGTGTCTGTAAGGCACTGATATTAAGACTGTTTGTCTTCTGTCTTTATAGACACTGGTAACCCAGAAAATACTTTCACTTCTGTTATAATGAAGTGTTTTCAACTCCTCAACCGGTGTAGGCAGAGGTTTTCATGCTTTATTTTTTCATCACCACAGAATGGCAATTTCATTTTATTCTCGACAACTCAATTTCCAATTATCATCAACTCAACAGTTCCCCTCAGATCTGTGGAGATTTTTTGTGTCTTTCAGCTCATCGTTTAGGTAGTCTTGCTGTCTTTCCTCATCAAACCCACAGCTCTCAAACTGTACTTTCTTTTTCTTTGAGGACTGTGACCTTTAGAATGAATTACTTAGTAGTAAATTGAGTTAGTTACTGTAGTGTTTTTGACTTTTTCTCTGTCTTATATGTCCTTGAATATTCACTCTATTCATACATACACACACCCACCAAGGTTACCTACTGTAACTACTGTCAGTCTACAGTGCTGAGGACAACAAATTGATGATAATCTGATGACTGAGGTGAAATCAGGGAGGTGAAATGTAATTTCCCTCTGGTGGCAACTCTCTCACCAGTCATTATATTCCCCTTTAAGCAGAATAACAATGTACAGCAGAATTCTGATAAAAAATATGCACTTATTTGTCTAACACCATTTGCCATCCAATTTCCTCACAGAAAAGTTCCTGAACAACATGCAATAATCTATAATCTATATATTGTCTGACTGCTATATCTTCTCTGTCTGATCTGGTTTTGTGGACTCAGTTTTACCTGTACCTGTGATATTAATACTCCTAGTTGCCGAAATACCCTGTTGAAAGAATAATATGAAATATACTGAAGTACAAAGAAATATTGATGTATGTTCACAGTCAAATTATTGATGTGACGCTGTTATCTTTCTCTTATCCTTTTTAATGAATTGGCTGCATTTGAAAAGATCCAGCTCAACTGATCATATGTAACTACCACAATGTACAAAACAGAGATAAATAATGACATCCATGGTCTCTACCTTCATAACTACATATTGCAGTCATTATCAATCACAACCACTCTCCAACATCACTGAATTAAATGTGTCCTCTCCTTGGTTATGTGGCAGTGAATGTCCTGTATAGTCCAACTGTTCCACCAGTGATAAGATTGATGGAGTGCTGAGAAAAGCACAGTGATCGATGAGTAGAAGTGAAATCACTGTGACGTAGCTTACTAACCTGAATAGTGCTTTGCAACTTGGTGCAACAGCCATTGTTGCTGGCACACCACTGAACATAATACTGTATGTCAATAGTTCTATATTATGTTTTACAAACTCGATTGGACTGAAAAGGGAACATTCACTGTAATGGTGTAATAGCACTTTTTATTTATGTTATATGGAGGTAGGCTTTGTCTGCTGATTTAACAGATCAGACCAGTTATAGGAGATACTGGATAAACCCTAACCAAACTGCTTTTAAAGGTAATTAGGGCCTGAGCATTAACAGTGCCTAAACGTGTCTGAAAACACACTCATCAGACCTGGTGAACATTTTTATATTTTATTGGTCGCAGAAATGGGTGTGGCAAAATGGTTCAACAGAGCCCCCTAGAAAATTAAGAAAATTGAGCCCTTCGCTCCAAATTGACACAGACATATTGACCAAATAAATTCGGTGTACATATGTATCATGTAAAGACACACAAAAAAGTATCTTGGAGCCACACCCTAAGTCCAACATCATTTTGATTCGAATTTTCAATTTTGGCAACATTTTCGTGATTTCCACGACTTGTACTTTAACAACAAGATTTGACCCTACAGATTTCAAATTTGATCAGTGTCATCTTAAGACCTTGGAGATGATCTTTCGCCTCTGTTATACCTGACGGGCGTGGCATTGTGATTCATTTCGATGTTTCTGGTTTTGATCATCATGATGACTGATTATTATTTTGAGTGTACTTACATTTTTAAAATATGCATTAACAGACAAGTCTATGTTTATAACTTTTGATGAGTGTGTTAAGCTGAATATAGGCTCTGTGTGATGAGACGAAGGTCATTACAAAGGTACAGCACAAATAGGAAGCACCGCCTGCAGCACAACATAATCAGCATAATAAAAGCACATCAAGTGAGACTGACATGGACTGATTGACCTTCTTGGCCCTGAAAAAAGCAGCTGACAAAAACAATCTCATCTCGAGGGCCACTCAGTTGCTGTTCTGCAGCTTTTGATCAAATCACATGATCTTCATCAGCAGACTGAGTTGTCATGGAATTGTGGATGTTCTAATTTCCATTACTTCCATTAAGTTTCCTTTAACCTTTTAAGTCCCTCTGATGTGTTATCATCTTTATCATAACCTCGATCTTCCCGAGGTCAGAATTTCACTGCTTTCAGATCTTCCTCATTTTGGCTGCTACCCTGGATTTAGGAGTGTTTTTCCTCATGATTCCTCAGCTGAAGAGTTGTGTTCAGCTTCAGCTCACCAGCCCACTGTGACAGCAACAAGACTGCAGAAGAAGATGAAGAACAATAGGTGCTGTTAGATAGTGTACACCATGAGTGAGCCTGGAACAAAATGCTGCTTCTCTGAACCTTTGGACAGTAGCATGTTGTGTAGTTGTGGGATGTAGCTTACTGTTACTTTGAGGGTTCATAAAGTGGACAATACGGATGCTGGTCTGGACTTTAAAATGCAAAAATAGTAATATCTTCATTTATATAATAGTGTTTTTCTGCTGTCTTAGACAGACAGACAGACAGACAGACAGACTGACTGACTGACTGACTGGTTGGTTGGTTGGTTGGTTGGTTGGTTGGTTGGTAGATAGATAGATAGATAGATAGATAGATAGATAGATAGATAGATAGATAGATAGATAGATAGATAGATAGATAGATAGATAGATAGATAGATAGATAGATAGATAGATAGATAGATAGATAGATAGATAGATAGATACTGTACTTTATTTATCCTGAAGGGAAATATAGATTATATATTTCACCTGGTGAATTTCAGTTCCAAACATCAAACCTTTGTAAAGTCAAACTTTTCTCTGGAAAGAAACAATGACTGGTTTCCCCTCCAGTTGACCACACACACACACACACACACACACACACACACACACACACACACACACACACACACACACACACACACACACACACACACACACACACACACACACACACACACACACACACACACACACTTCAATCTTCTGTGGGTTTTATAGGTTGCCTTTTAAATCTGCCTGTGGTCTTGAGTATGTACAGGGCTTCAAATAAATGGACTGCCTCTGTGAAACAATGAGAATTTCCTCAGCTCTGACAAAGATCAATCTTGGCCGCGAGCGAGGGAAACACAGTCTGTCTGCCAGGCGGGTGCACTGCGGCTGTGGCCTCTTACACAGACACACAAATCCACCATCAGTCACAGTTTTTCTGCAGAAATATATATTTATATATATTATCTGTACCCTTTAGAAAAAATTGATTTGTACTATACTTGTACGATACTTTAAGCAGAGTAATGTGTTTAATTAGTATCCCAGGTGTTTTTAATCATATAATCACTTATGCAGCCAGTTTAAAAGGACAAAATGACTCACTCTGCTGTTTCGTGCCACCGTGTTCATCACATTGAACACTGAGAACAGAAGGAAAACTAAAGAGTGGTCTGAAGATGTTAGAAAAAAGGTAACAACCAAGCATGGTTACAAGTAAAGGTTACAAGATCATCTCCAAAGAGGTTGATGTTCCTATGACCACTGCTGCCAATATTATTAAGAAGTTTAAGATCCATGGAACTGTAGCCAACATCTGGACTTGGTCGCAAAAGGAAAAAAAATAGTTCAAGATTGAACAGAGGGATTGACAACTTCAATACAGATCCAAGCTGATCTTAAAGTTCAAGATACAATAGTTTCAAGTAGCACCATTCATCACTGTCTGAATGAAAATTACCTTGATTGTAGAAGATCCTGGAAGACTATATGAAGAGAATATGCTATGGACAGATTAGACCCCCTTAAGACTCCCCTCCATATCCACACTCTGTTCTGATTGGTTAACTTCCAGAAGGTACATCACTGCTGACTTCCAGACACTCGAGAGGATACATCAACGTTCTTTTTCTTTTCAAATACATCACAAATACATCCATACATGTTCAAGGGTTAGGGTTAGGGTGAGGGTTAGGGTAAGGTTTCGGGTTAGGGTTAGGGTTAGGGTTCACCACAATGTGAAGAACATTGAAAAACTTTAGCAACCACCTTAGCAACCAAGGCTATGGAACGCACTGTAGTATATGGGCATGTGTTATGAGATGACATTGGCTTATTGGCAAGGTAGAAAATAACGTTGCAAACAAAGTGTTGAGGATGCAAAAGCTGTGATTTTTGACTTGCAGGGAGCATATTTATTGGAACTTTGATCATACACAGCATAGATCAACATTACAACATTATATAAATAACTATATCATAAAAAGGATAATATGGTCCCTTTAAAGATGTCTAATCACCTTTTGCTGGCTGAAATGGCAGAAACAGCACAGTTTGTAGTGGTAGCCTTAATAATGCTCAAAACCTGTAGCTAAAACCTGAAAAGGAGATGAGCAATATTCATTAAATATATATCACACACATCCTGTCTGTGTTCTGGCACCTGACTTATTTTAAATATTTAAGGTCCTTATTCAGAATCATGTAGATGATCAACATGCTGATGAGTCAAACTTTATCTTGGGTATTTTTAATTGACATGTGGTGACCAGCTGATTGTTCTTCTACAGCATAGTCTACCTCTATGTTTGTCCCTGTTAAGTCCTCTTCTCCTCTTCTTCACATACCTTACCTACGTACCTTTTTATATAGTTGTTAAATGACATTTAAAAGTCAATATCCCTGAATTAATTTCGTTTTGATGGAGACACCTGGTCACCACAAGCAGTGCCTGACCTGAGTGCAAACCTGGTTGGGAGGGGGGTCGCAATGGATGGCTGGTAAAGTCATGTTGACCGATTCAGATGGACTACCTGTCAAGTCTAAATGGGCTGGGAGTTAGCCAGTTTCAGGGGGTATCATCCTTTTTGTCTCACCAACACACTTACTTGCTATTTAAGGACTTATTCTTTGCTCATAGCTCTTCAAGGAGATCATTTTACACTAAGAATACCGTAAATTTGGAAGATACACACTTGATTTATCCAATTAATACAGCCTCATATTAGCTTCAGATGAACCTTAGAATGCCTATTTGCAAAGAACAAGCACCTTATTCTTACAGTGTAATCACATTTGGAAGTAATGACCTCACAGGACAGGAGGAAAGGTCCTGGAACTAGAACACTGTCACCTGGAAAATTAGCCTTTAATGGGTGGGCATTATCATACAAAAGGTCAGTAACAGACAAAGTTTAATATGCACCACAGAAACAGTAGTCAAGTGGTATCCAAGGTAACAACTTATGGAGATTCATATAACCAATAAGTAATTCTACCTCCATTTTTGATTTTTCCTCTCTGCCTTCTCTTTTCCCCCTCTCAGTCTCTTCTGCTTCTTAACACTTAATACACACTCTGTGCTTCTTGCATACAAATAGCATTTTCAAAAATGGGAGTTTACTCGATAAGCATATTCTTCAGAGTCTACCAAATCCCAGAAGCATTTTGTTTGGCCTAAACACAATATGTGATTTTCAAAGCACCATATTCAGTCTTAAACTGCACCTGCCTTTTTTAAATGAAATATTTGAACACACTTATCGACTTTCTTCCAGCACTGAAAGGCATTTTAACAAGGGTAGATGAATCCAGCAGGTCTGTGAAACAGCATTCGTAGCCAAGAAAGAATTATCCACACTCCACTTTTGGTTTTGGCTCTGGAATTTTTACCGGATTGTGTTACTGTTTTGTGCTTCATAATAGCCCAAATCTAACTTGAACCAGGTACTTAAAAAGCTTGAAAGCCACATATCAGCTGTTCTCTTCTCTTCTAAATAACAGGGGAGGGGCGAAGTTAACATTGGTTCTTGTTGAGAGATGGTGAGATGCTGAACTGCTCAGCAGCTGCTGGCTCTCCCACACCACTGAGGCCTAACAAAAGAGTTTTTTAATGACGTTTTCAGACCTGTCAGTCCAAAACGGAATTTTCCACAAAACCCCTGATTTCCAGCGACTTTACAGTACGCTGTGTGTGGAATGGCTACTCAGTAACTTTGTAGAAAGCCCACTCTGGAAGAGAGTGCAATCTAATTTCAGGCCTCCCACAAGACACAAGCAGTGAACAAGTCAGGAATACCAATGAGTGAGTACAGTTGGAAAAACACTGAGACTGAAAATACAGCAGTGCAGCATTTCCAACTGTTTTCAATATCTGCTCATTTGGCACTATCTGCTGGGACACAAATGCCTCTTAATTGTGGTCATGCTTGTCAGCAGAGTTTATCCTCAGCCAGGAGGAGGTAGTGATTTTCGAAGCTGATCGGCAGTAAGCACAGCGAAAACAAACTGAGGCGTCCTTTCTGCAGTAGCGGCAAAACAGTTATGTGTAAGTGAAATAGTTTTATAGCTGTGTAGCTGTAAGCTACAGCATCAATAGACCAACAGAGCATGTTGTAATTTTTGTGCTATGGTATGGCATTATGGGAAAATATGTGTGTACTGATTAATTAGCATGCACTCGATTTCTGTCCACAGCAGCATGGCTCTAAGGATGACAGTGTTGGTGTTCCACTTGAATTCAGAGTGTCAACCATTGGATGAATTACAATGAAATTATTGTGGATAGATTCATGATGCCCCAGAGGACGAATTCTAATTACTTTGGACTTTGTTTCTTCGTCTACATCACCATCACTATCAGCATATCAAGTTAACATTTATCCAGTGGATATGTTGTCCTCTATTCAATGGAATGGCCCAGTTTGATAAGGCAATTAATGGATCCCAGAGGATGGAACCCTAAAGACTTTGGTGTACCCCTGACTTTTCATCCAGAGATACCAATAGGCTGGACGGATTCATTCATCCCTCTTTGATAATCCCTTCAAATTTCATCTAGCGCCATCATACATTTTTTTAGTTTGTCCAATAGTCGATGTCAGTGTCAATTAATCAGCTGTACATTGTCTTTAGTGCTGGTTAGTAAATGTTAGTATGCCACGGCGAATGCAATATAAGGAAAATATATGAATATAAAATGATACTACACACATTTGCATGATCCTGAGGGTCCACATGGTGTAAATTGAATAAATATGCCCATGTGTGCAGGCCAAAATTGATAACTGTGGTGATTGTTCAAACCTGTTTGGTTCAGTTTAAACTATCAGGTACAGTTGCCTGTTTGATTCAGCTGGTGTGAAAGCTGATGAACAAAATCTGGTGCAGACTAAAGAACCACACTGAGACCACCTTTAAGACTGGGTTTCAGTCTACTTTCAAGACAACTCTGGTAAGGTCAATTTGTGGTGCAAAGGCAAAGCAGACAAACCAAAGAAATTTGAGACAGTACATATATGATTTTATCTATCTATCTGCTGATCTAGAACTGAGAAACTCGCTGTGACTTGCTGTAATGATTTCCTCATGTATGTACGTATGCAAGATGGCATCACCAAAATTGTTTAATAAATGTGTTCTCTGTCAGTGTGTATTAATTCATGCTTACTCCTCATGGTTTGTTTGTAAAATAATCAGTTAGAACATAAAGCAGACCAGAAATAAAAAGCTGAACAGAACACGGTCTGAACCAAGGAATCCAACACTCATACAGAAATTGATGATACTCTGGCATGTGGGTGATATATTGGACTAAAATGATGAACTGACATACTAACGTAGGCTAAATATTTGAAATAGCCTAAATCTACATCCTACAGTAACAATTAAGAAATAGTACATACATTAAGTGCAACATACATTTTTTTCCTTTTTATTTAACAGCAAATTTGAGTAACTTTTTTCCAGTTTAAGGTTGTTTAGTAGCCATTCCTTTTTATGAAGGTAAACATTGCTGTGATCAAATTAATAATAAGGCAAGAAAGTTCTTGTCTAATTTGCTATGATTAATGGAGATGCTGGAAGTAGAGAATGAGCAGAGCAGTCCAGAGGAAACACTCTGCTGTACTTACACTTCATTATTGTCAAAGCGTGTCTTTTTGGCTGTCAGACTGAATTATACTTGAAGAGCTTCAAAGGATGACTGGGGTTTGCAGAGATTAACAGCACTTTAAAGTTTTAACATCATGCACACTCTGGGTATTAACTTGTGAATCATCAAAACAAACCTAAACAAATAGCAGAAACACAGGTAGTACAACTCCAAAGAGTTATTGCTTCTCTAAGTTGTGGCATAGACCCTGGAAAGAAAAGCATCACATTTATCCAGACACAATGGAAATAACATTACAGGAGACACTGAGATATAAAACCTATGGCTTGAGTTTGACTTGTCCGATCTGACAACTTGTCATATGTGATAAAGGGAAAAAAACGTATTGTAAAAGTAGTTTAATTTGCTCTGGGGCTTCTCAGAGAATCATTGGTAATGTTATGAGACACTATGAAACACTCCAGCAGCTCTAAATCTGCCAGCGCCATGTAAATTCTACAGGTTTGGCCAACCATAAAATTCCTGTTGATATAAAATACCAAGGACGGGTGCAGAATGAAGACCTTAGGTGTTTTCTTTCCTCTTTCTCTCTCTTTCGACTAAGTGAAAGTTTAATTAAAAGATATGATCTTTATTCGGAACCCACTCCTGCTGCTAAGTCAGGAGGTTATCTCCGGTGACTGAGACCACTGCAATGATTGTGGGATGGAGCTCAGCATAGGGACCATTATGTCTGCACAGGGAGTCTGTGGAGCTACTACTGTCACTAACCAGTGAAAATCACTCTCTCTTTCTGGGTCGACATTTTGAATGTGATGTGTAAGAAAACTTGATGAGAAACGTTCTCTATCCTTAAAAATAGTTATTTGAAACCCAAGTCATGATCTTTCCTCAACCCTCACCACATGGTTTTGTTCATATGAATTATAATTGTAACAGTACTGTGTAATGCTATTGCGATACCCTGACAAATGATGTAATACTCCCAATAAAGGAGCAACATCATAAAACCTTAATTTGGGTAATTTAGTTTACAGAACCTGTTGGAAGACTTCCAAGTGTGTGTCCTGTTCTTCAAATACCACCATTGACATATTGTATGGACCTATGTCTCCTGTAAATGATGGACATTCACAGTTACTTTACATGTGATAGCATGTAATAGGGGAGACTACTTTTTCTTTTTTTACATTTTTATAAGCAATAAAAATAGTTCTGTCTTTTATTTTTTGTCCACACAATACCCACTTCTGGCAGCTAATCTAGTGGAACAGACATGGCAGAAATATAATATAATTTATAAGTATGTTTTAATCAGTGTATAGTTACCTGAAATTAAAAATCATCGTGTTCTTGTTATCTTAGAATGAGCCCCTTATTTCTACATAGGGCGAGGATCCTCTTCACACGCTTCCTCTTCTGCCATGTTTCTACAGTAGACCACAATGGACAAACACTGTCTCTAAAGAGGGCCTTTAACATTCTCCTTCACGTTTGGGTGGGGAGGTGGATGGGGAGGGGTATTCATTTGGTTGCAATCTGCAACCTCACCACTAGATGCCACTAAATGCTACACACTGGTCCTTAAAAGTTCTGGGAAGGTTGTGGTCTTGGTACAGGCTTACTTGAAGGATAAGATCAAGGTTGGATTACCATTTGAGCAACTG
Organism: Scomber scombrus; assembly: GCF_963691925.1. Lineage (NCBI taxonomy): Eukaryota > Metazoa > Chordata > Actinopteri > Scombriformes > Scombridae > Scomber > Scomber scombrus. Next base: position 25,605,400 of record NC_084988.1, read on the forward strand.
GACTGCCAGAAGCCCTAAAAGTCCCTGACTTAATTGTTTTTTTAGGAATTTGTAATTTGAAGAATTGGACTTTTATCATATAAACTTAAACAATACCTATTAACTGATGTGGGTCCTACATTATTACCTTGTGTGAGAATCTAGTTGTATGAGTTGGTTACATGGTAGATATCCCTAAATAAATTACTCAAACTAAACGATACAATTAAAACCTAGGTCCATATTCCAGCAGAGAATAACTTGTTTCTTTGGTGCGACATACAAATGTTTGAGGTTCATAGTAAAGAATGATGTTTTCTCATTCATCTGATCAAACTATAGGCCTAAAGTTTATTTATGCTCACCTTAAATCTCAGTTTGAGATGTGTATATATGAACATGATTTGTGATATCACAACTAGTTTAGAGCCAATTGTGGTAACGTTTGCAACTGACATGAGTGTGAAGTCTCCAGTGAACAAAAAAATATGCAATATGAAAAAATTATTTGCATATTTATAGATTCAAGATTTTCATGACGTAGAAGGAGGAGATTTTAATTACTTTACCAAGGTATTTTTTGGTGGAAAAACATCAGGCACAGTTTATTGCACACATTTTATATGTCTAAAAACATGTCACTTTGAATGAATCTTTGTTGCCAATAATCCAAAGTAGTATTCTCAGCAAAGCACTCTAGAGAACATGATTAGGGCACTACAGTAATTCTCAAAACTGTATGTTTGATTTATACTTCATATCTGTTTGAACTTGCTGTAAAATCCAAAAATATCACCTCAACTGTCAAATCAACCTTAAAACTAAATCCTCCCTCCCCCAAGGTTCTCCTTGTCAGCCTCTGCATGCGTTGCTTATGCAAATTCCTAATCATATCTCAAGATGGAGGGAATGGGTGGGGGGGTTAGACATTTGCATTACATACAGCTCAATTTTCAGCCCCATGCCACACTGTCAGGATGTAGAAGGTTAGAGAACACGTTGCATGCTGCAGCTGCAGAATGCATGTAACAGGTTTAGGGGATTCTGATTACAGTTTAGACAAGGTGAAATACCATACCACCACAACACACACACATACTGTACACACAATACCCCAGCAGCTCCATATTAGGCTGGGCGGAGGTATAACTGCTGCAGCATATTTTACTTTCCTTACGTAAATGATATGGTAAAATAGCACAAGTCTGAACCACGTCCACTAATGTATTAGTTAAAAAATACATTTTAATTTATGGCCTGGGATATGGAGTTTCGCAAGTTGATCCACAACTTGGCCCAGGCTGAAATTTTTCAACAACTACCGCATGAATTCTGTTCAGACGTTCACGGTCCCCGAAGGTTGAATCTTCATTGTGGCTCCATTGTTGGAAATACTGCAACATTTGAGATTTTTACTAATTAATAGTGAATTGGCAGTAATGCTGTCTTTGTGATATTTCACTATTACAGTCACCAGCTGGTGTATCAGGTTATGAGGTGAAATACCCTGCCACAACACATACACATACAAATGAGACAATTGTACAACCAATAATAAAATGTGTAAAACCAATAATTATTGCATAGGTCCACAGTAGCTCCACCTTCCCCCCAGCTTATTTATTTTATTCTAATCCAAATTGAAAAATTATAGCCACACCAATCATAACAATGACATTTCCAGTGAACAGTTCGTACTACCATCCATGCACTTTACTATCTCATATCATAAATCAAATAAATGGCGTTAAAAAAATGATTTGATAAGTTTGTTCTATGCTATCTTTTTAGTGTGTGTGCGTGACCATGAAGATGATGCTATTGTTAAACCGTAACACTAAGAACAGCTCAACATTCAAGAATCAGTTCCGCTTTATTTATTTCAAATTGGCTGCAGTTTTGCCTGTAGAGGCTTACAGATGCTGCTTACACCATCCTCAGGCTAGATGACAGCTTATCAACATGAGTGACAAGTGTGGAGGTGAGAACTTGAGTAACAGGGAGGAGGCAGAAGCGGTGTTACGCTGTACGCCTCAAGGTGAAAAGTTTTATATAGGTATTTTAATCAGATAGACAAGTGGTTGAAATCCAACAATATTTCTGCAAGAAACAAACATATTCTCCACTGAATTAACACTGAACAGAGCCTATTTAATTATCAGTGTCTGACTGAGCCAGTAGCTTTCAGCATTGGAACTGCCTTCACTAGTATTAAAAAAATATGAATAACTTGTGCATTAATTATTCCTGAATTAATTCCTCATGGCCTGATGTACAGTATCGCAATGATGTAATCTATTACTAGTAATATATTAATATTTGAAAACTGCTGTTTCCACAGATTTCATCAGATCAACTGACCAATCACTGAACAGAATCGGATTTAAGGCTGCCCCAGGGTTATTATAGTTTTGAAATTTCCATTAGTTTTTTATTTTTATTTAGTGATTTTATCTGCAATTTAGTTCAGTTTTAGTTAGTTTTGCATTGTTCATTGTAGTTTGTTTTATTTAAACTCTCTTTTTTAAAATTTCAGTTAACGCAATTATGTTTTCACTGCTAGTTTTAGTTTTAGTCTTAGTTTTAGTTAACTATAATAACCCTGAGCTGCCTCCTGGTCAAATCTTCCGCACCTGTATTTCATCACTCCAAGCTCCTTTGAAAGCCTCCACTCTTGACTTCTCATCTCCTCTGAGGTGCCTTCATAGTATTGAAACCTCCTTGAAGATGGTGGACCGATTGATTATTTGGTGAGAGCAGTAGTTTTCAAAGTGTGAGGCACATCTCTGAGGACAAGGGTGTTGAAGTGTGATCACGCAGGGTCTGCTTTGAAACTATAACTCCATCTTTAAGTCATAACAAATCTGAACACTCCTATGATACATACATTTACAGATTGAGTGTGACTTAAACTTCTCAAGACATCATCATCTGTTATGTGCAACACTGATAAAAACCCATAGATATGCTTGAAAATCATAGAAAAAAGATGCAGAACTTGCTTAAGAATCATCACGACTTTTAGTTTACATAAATATCAAAGTAATCAGTGACAGCTGTCTGTACATACATGTGTACATCTAAAACGGGAACTGCTGATAGCTACCCAGCCAGCATATCCATTTGGGTTAGATTTGGGCTGTGGGTTTGTCTGCAGTTTCCATGGTGGCCCCCATAGTTTTGAAATATTCATTAGCTTTTACTTTTATTCAGTTTTTCAGTTTGCTTTTTTATTTCAGTTTAGTTTTAGTTTGTTTAACAAGTGATGAAGTAGTTTTAGTTTAGTTTTTATTTAGTTTTAGTTTGTCAGGTATTAGGAGGAAAGCCTTGATTAGTAGAAGCTGAACATGATGAAATAATGCTGACACTGAGGTTTACTTTGTTTGTGGTCTCCCTACTGGAGAAAATGAAAAGAAAACTAAAACTGAGTTGATTTTATCTGCTATTCAGTTTAGTTTTAATTAGTTTTGCATTGTTCATTGTAGTTTTTATTTAGGTTTCATTTTTTATAAAACTCTGTTTTTATTTCAGAAAAAACATGTTTTCACTGCTAGTTTTAGTTTTATTCTTAGTTTTAGTTATTAACTATAATAACCCTGGGCCCCATCTGTGTTTGCCAATATGGGCTTCAAGTGGGTTCTGACTGGGTTTCGGGTGGGCCCAACTGGGTGAGACCCATGTAGGCTCCATATGTTTGCCCATAGGTGCATCAGAATGGACCTTAATCAGGGCCTATTTAGCCAAGCAATGTGGGCTTCACATGTGGGGCTCATGTTTCTGAAACAATATGGGGCCCATACAATTTGCCTTGTTCATGCCCATGCCAGCTCAGCCCAGTTACATCCCTTATGGGGCTCATACAGTCAGCCCATGTGGGCTTCACATATGGGGCCATGTGGGACCTGCAGAATTTTCCCAGTCCAAAAGGAGGAGAGTGAAAGTTGACTTGAGTACATGAGGAGAGGCCTGAATTATGTTTGAAAAGAACTAGTCCATACAATGTGTGCCCAATCATGTCCCAGGGCACAACAGTTGTGAACGTAGCTGTTCTGAAAGGCCAAAGTCAAAAGGTCTGGAGTTATAGGTAGGAGCAAGACACAATGATTGTATAAAATGAGGATAATGGCATAGACAGTCTCCAGGAAGACATGCATTGGCTTGGACTAATAATTTGTACTAAGTAAAGTAACTAAGAAAGTGTGGATCTACGATTGTCGGTTTTGAAATGTTACAGAAATTTTAAGGATGCAGATCTCCCGATTCTGACACCAGACCTGGTGTTGAGAGGGATTTCAAAAGCTTCTTGACCATCAAACATTTCTGATCTGACCATCAAACATTTCAGATGAAGAATATTGGCAGCTTCATCTGAGTTAACCAGCCACAAAGCTGCTGATGTGTTACCAGAGAAAATAGAGCATAATAGAGAGAAGGGAGACGCCTGATTGACGGTTTGCTTGTCTTCATTATAGCTTAACTCAAAATAGGCCATACTAATCTGAAGGCATTATGCAGTAGGTCATAACGATGAGGTCATATTTTAAAAGTTATCTTCGCATTTAATAGTAGATCTCAGTTAAAAGCTACTTCTCTGATCAAACTGAGGACCAGCATCAGTGACATGTCCTCTCCGATTCTCTCTGATTAAACATCAGAAGGTCTTGTGCTTAAGTTTTGACAGTGCCTGACAGCACATTTACATGTCATATGGAGGTTTTATAGCCTTTTATGTCAGATATCGCAGTTCCATAGCAGACAACCTGACCCCAAAGTTCTGTCAAATTTCGTATAAGTTAGAAGCTCCAGCATTTTACATACAGTATGCACTTACATGCCAATCAGGACATTCTACTATTTCCCTGCTGAATGGTCCCCACATCTCACCTCTGAATCCATTCTCCTTCAATGCCCGGAGACATGAAATGACAAAACTGTCTATGATGACCCACAGCTCCAAGTACATGATTTACTGCCCCTCCGCTCCCTGCTAAAGCCTACCCAACAGGGCTCTTTTTGTCCACACATTTATGCACCACGAAGATAAATCTCCTATCTTGTCTTTCAGATGACCCCCTCAGGTTCTCTGAGACTGTGGGCAGTGTGTCATCTCAGAATTCAGGAGTAAAACCCTTTTTTTCCCTCTGTTTTGCTTGCCTGCCTGTTCTGCTTCAGTGGCAGCACACAGCCTCATCAGGCAAAAGCTCTTTTACCATTTCTCCTAAACCCGCTATGTGGGTTGATAAGGATGACCTATCTCATTTTGCAGACAACCTCCTCAGGTTTACACAGTAACCATTAGCGGCAGGTTATTCCCATAGCCCCAAGGGTGGCTGAATGGTGGCTCATAGCCTTGGGTCATTCTCTTGCCTGGTTCTCCTTTTTTTGGAAGAGGATGAATATTTCAGCAATTGTTTGCTTTACATTGACAACCACTTTGTAGTGGCTTATACAGTATGAGCAGGCAGGGGGTAGAACCTGTTGATGTGGACTTTGGCAGGCTTTTCATATGTTCTCAAGATAACACTGACATCACAATGTCAGAGGTCCTTTATCATCCTGACCGCAATCTCAAAGCAAAAGTTGGGGTAGATTTGTTTTCATTATAATGCAGAACAACATTTTGGAGCAATATAAATTAATTTCAAGGCAATCACCAGGACCAGCAGATCCACTCTGTAAATCTTTCACTTTCTGTACAACTTTGGTGAATTTGACAAGCAAATTTGAACCACTGACCAACATTAAGCCACATTTCAGTACAGCAGTGTTTGAGTCAGGATTGTCTGGGAGGGTTAAATGGGACCATTGGATACCTTAGAAGCGGGTCATTGAACAATATTGTGAAAACTGTACAACGCTGAGTGCTACAAAATCATTAAATTATACAAGGATTGATATCAGGCACATTATATAAGAAGCGTGCATTAAGAACTCCTGATTCGCCTCATCTTTGCATCTTCAAGATCATTACAGAAACATCTACTCTCAGTAATAACGTGACTTTTTCATTATAGTTCATTATATTGAAATGTGGCTTTATATTTAATGACTGGTATGTAGTTTTCCACGCATGGTAATGATGTCAAACTGCTGTTCGTCACGTCTGACAATTAAAGCTGAAAATGTCAGATATCATCTTAATTGATCCTGCTGACAGCTTTAGAAACTGAGCCTATAGACTGACACTGAGTTGAGATACATGTTTATCAGATAATAGCCAACAGCTTTACTTTGTAGTTTGGCTAACCCACCAAATAGTGTTGATATAGCTTACATAATCTAAAAAATGAGAAGGCTATTAACAGCTTTGATCCTGCTCTTCTTTTTAAGGGGGTTCAGTAGAGACAATCTTTCTTTCTGTTAAACATAATTTATGACAAATGAACTCGCAGTTTAGACTAATAATGATCATTTCTTGCTCATCTGTGATTTCTGTGTCACATCAAAGAAGACAAATACAATCAAAACATACAATCAAGTAAAATGCTGAATGAGGAAAAAGTGATTTTTAAGGGACAATTAGATTTTCCCCATGTGGGTTCATGTACAGTAGCACTGTTGATGCACGGTGACATCACCAAAAACAGCCCAATGAAATGATTCACCTGTCAGTCTGTATGACTTCATGCTTTTAGCTCTGGGTTAATATATAAAAAAAACAACAAACAAAACAAAAAACATAAAAAACATGAACCAGATCAAAAATGAAAGGCAGCAATTCATAGTTGTATTATTCAGTGTGGAGTAAATAAACAAAACTATGTGTGAAAGAGATGTTATAATGTTCTGAAGAGGAGTCTCATACAGCAGGTTACAGGTTTCCTTTCGTGCTCATGGAACTAGGACTACAATACATGCACGACTGTACTAAGTTGTGACAGGTTCTTTGTTGTGGTGGAAATTCATCCCTAGGGTACATGACCAGTAACCTGTGATTTCTCTTGTGCCTTTTTATGTCTTATATAAATCACTTTGAACTGCCATGTTGTTGAAAGTTGCTACAAATAAACGTATCTTGCCTTATCCTGTGATGCAGCAGTGTAACAGTTTTTTTGAGTTAGAAAATGTGCCTAAAAATGCCTGAATGCTAAAATGAATTATACACTACTCCAACAATATATCTGTTTGATTAAGAGCATCATTGTTCCTTTCTTTATATAACATTAATATTGCAGACCTGCCAACCCTGCACGATTTTTTTTGAGTACCACTTCAGCGACCTAGATGTGTCAGCTGCAGATCACTGCTGTTATTATGATTGTACATCATTTGCATACATACGCCTAACAGTACATCATTTGCATAAACGCAGTAGTCAAACAGACAAGAACATGAGGGATGCACTGATGAAACTTCTTGTTACCAATAACAGATTGCAGTACTGTTAGTTGTTTGTTGGTCACCTGCCTAAATATGCCTTACCAAGAAATACAATTTCTCTTTAGATACACGCTAACCCACCACTGCTGCTGCATTTATATTGTTTCTGTTGTTCACACCTCCACATTAATCAGCATTTAAGCCAGTTTGATCTTTCAAAATCTGATTTTCAGATCATTTGAAAAGATAATGGCAATGTAGCCTGAACCAGCCTAAACAGACTATTTTTGTGGCTACTGTGAAATAAATATTTTATGGCTGGTTGATACAACTGTTGACATTATAGGTAGGCTTTTACTTAATGGTATGATTACCTAATAATTACACAGGCGGACCCTATGAACATGGCCTTTTAAACTGTAGAAGCAATCACATTCACCTTACATATTTAACTTTGCAATGGGGGTATTTCCTTTTCCTAACCCTAACCCACTACTGCCTAACTTAACCCTTACCTCAACTTGACCCTAACCGTAACATAACCCTGGCCTTAATTTATCCCTAACCTCAACTTAACCCTAACCTTAACTTATCCCTAACCTCAACTTAACCCTAACCTCAATTTAACCCTAACCTTAACTTATCCCTAACCTAAACTTAACCCTATCCTTAACCACTGACCCAAATATCACCAACTGCGGCATAGCTTTTGTCCCCAATTGCAAAAGCTGTCCCCAGTCGACTGGTGTTAAGTCTGGTTTTTGTCCCCCAAAGTGGCTTACACTTCACACACACACACACTGCTCTCTCTTCTCACTTCTCTCCTTCAGTATATCATGGTGACTTTTCCTTTTTCCCTCGCCTCACTTCAAAGTGTCCTCAGTGAAAAGCTGGCCGGGTTAATGTAGAAATGTTAAATGTAATGTAATGTAAAATGGCATTTAGAGTTGTACTCTGTTAAATTGACATTTGGTTGGCGCGGTAGCTCTCACATTTTCAACACCTTGTCAGAAGCATTATGTTGGATTCTCTACTACACCTGCAAACTCTCTTTTGTCGTGCATCTTTTAGACGTTCTTTAGTAACTTCCCCTCTCTCATTCCTGCCTGCTTTCCATGAGTTAGGTATACAAACCGTTGGTCCTTCCACACATTTGCTATCGAGAGCATTTGGAATTTTTTGGCATCAGTCTGGATAGCATCACTACAATGAAACAAGCTGTCTCATATCAGAGTACTTATCAAATCTTGGTCTTCTGCTGCCATTCTCTTTAAAAGAGATTTCTTATCTCTATTATATCTATCCTGGACCTTACTATGTGACGAATAGAATGCTATATTATTTCTTTTATAATGACTGTGGACTCTTGATTCCCTTCAGTTTTTTTGCTGATTCAGTCCCTTTTGTTGTTTTTGGTTGATTCTATAATAATGGGTGGTTTGCAGATTTCTGGCCAAGTGAAATTCAGTAACAGCAATTCCAAATCCACTGCTCTTCGTGAATGTTATCCAATCATTGTTGCTTGCTCACTATGGGGCAGCAAACCAAGAAACAAATGATGGTGTTTTGTGACAATGTAGCTATATAAGGACTGCTCAAAAATACCAATAATAAACTGTCTCATGAGACATTTAGCTTGGTCGTGCAAACTAAATGATTTAATGTTGCAGGCTACTTTCATTCCTGGTCATTAAAAGTATGTAGCTGATCCTTTTTCTTCCTTTAAATTTCAGGCCAAACCCTCCAGCATGCCATGCCCTCCTTTCAATCAGATGACTGTTGATTAATTATGTCCAAGCCTCTGCAGGATCTTTTGTACTAGAAATACTTATTTCTGCCCCTCCTAGTCTTGTCCCTAAGATAAGGGATGCTCCGAGGTCTCTTACCTCATCAATTAAATTCTCCTCACTATGGACCAGGCTCTGACTCTGGACCAACATGTCAAGTGTCTGATTCACTCTGTCTTTTTCCAGCTGAGAGACATTGCAAAGCTCAGGTCCTCTGTGTCTAAACCAGAGATGAACATGTTATTTCATGTTTTTATATTCTCCCATCTTGACACTGTTACTTCCCTTTCACCTGCCTCAGCAAAACATCTCTGGATCTTTTAGAGAAATGGTCCAAAATGCTGCTGTTAAACTCTTGACCAGCTGACCACCCAACCAAAGGGCTCAGCTCCATATTAGTAGGTGCTGTCTAATTCTGTTGTTGCATATCAGGTGGTTTGCTGGGTTTAGAGTATTCATCAGTATGCTTGCAGAAGGATTGCTGTTCACTAGATAAATGATTCCCCTAGTGGCTGAGGTGCTCATTGGGAATGCCACATGGAAGCTGATTGCTAAGACCCACACACAGAAGGCTCCCAATCCATTCAGTATAGGAGGGAAGATATTTAATCATCACTCCCTAGTATCTCTATTAAAATATATGTCCAGGTGATGAGGTCAGAGCCTACATGCCAGATTCTACATATGTTCTTCTGCTGTAATAAACATTTAAAACGTGAGTTGTCTATCCCCGGATTAACAAAATAAAAGAACAATTTATGATACAGCTCAATAATAGAAAAAAAAACGTGACTCACAGATATGTATTCACTTTCAGTTTGGTCCAAGGTAAAGCATTCTTTTTGATTCAGTTACCATCTCCTGGTGCTTTGCCTATAGCCTGCTTCCCATGTGACACAGCAGGGGTGTTGAGGGAACAGAATGATACTGCGAGCAAGTTTCCAGAGGTTTGACAGCACACAGAGCGGGGAATCAGAGAGAGAGCATGAGTAACACTGAGTCAGAGAGGTTGTTATTGTGCACTTTGGTAGATAACAGTAAATACTTTTATTAAGCATAGAATTTTTATGGCATGCTCAAATTTAATTGCTCTGCGTTCTTCAACAATTAATTTATGGACTTTCAAACTATATTTTATTCAGTTCTTAAAATATCTCAACACATACTCGGAAATGTAATAAAAAGATAATGCCGCACACAGGAGGAAAAACAGTTGAAATTAGCTTTTACAGAAGAAATATATCTTGCCTGTAGGAAGGACGCAACCAACAGACAAGAGATGGAGGATATAATGTCAAGAGAAAAACATATTCCACTAATAATGAAATTTCATTAAATATCATCCAAATTCAAGGAAAATACAATTTTTAAAAGTAAGCCTCAGTCTAAAGCCCCATCCAAATAGAATTAACATCACAGTAGGAGGTGTGAAATATAATATTGTGTCTTCTCCTCAGTAATTTGACTCGTCCTTTCATGTGTTATTTTAATCATGGGGGAATTATCTGGTCTGTAAGAGACATGGACATTCAGCAGGACAGATCAAAAAGAGAAAGCCAAAATCTGTCCCAGGGGGGCGCCGGAGAGTTAAAAGCGAGGCATGAGGTGAAGAAGAGTCAAAAATCTTAGAGTCATAACTCAAGGATATCATTATCTCCAATGTCTATCGCCAATAAACCTAAAAAAAGAAGCTTCAGAACAGAGTCTGTATATCCATGGCTACACTGAAAACAGAAACTACTAAAACTAATACGGCCAATTTGCCAAAATATAAAAAAAACTGAGTTTAAAAGAGATGACCAGTAACTACCTGTTGCTGACATTATAACAGCCTATTTGATGAGCATTTATGGTCTTTTCGTGCTCTCCAGATGGCTTTATGTGGTTTGACTTCATCCATTTTCACACCTAAGTCAAATTCCACACTCAGCTGATATAAAAAGGAAAAAAAAAGAAGAGGACAAGCAGCTATTCATGCAGGAAAGCAACTGAGAGGACATCGCTCCAGACTGAATTTAAATGACAGGAGGGCCAGTGAGTTCACAGGCAAACAGCAGGGGCTTAACAAAGACAAACTGTTTGTTGTATGGGTAATGTTGGAACCAGTTCTTATCTAAATAAAGTTAGGATATTTTGTCTTCTGCTGCATCAGTTTTGAGCACACTTATTCTGCTCTATAAAATCAAACTGCACTAACTGTACCAACAATGAAAGAAAAGTTTTTTAACTGTCCAGATAAATGTGTTATTGCCCAGCCAGTATGTCCATGTGGCCCCATAAGGGTTAAATTTGGTCTGCAATATGGGTCCCAGGTGGGTTTGTCTGCAGTTTCCATGGTGGCCCCACCTGTGTTTGCTCGTATAGGCTTCAAGTAGGTTCTGTCTAGGTTTCAGGTGGGGCCCAACTGGATGAGACCCATGTAGGCCTCATATGTTTGCCTATAAGGGGTCTAAGAGGGATCAGAATGGACCTTAAATGGGGCCCACTTAGCCAACCCACATGGACTTCATGTGGGACCCATGTATCTGAAACAATATGGGGCCCATTATTTTATGTGTCCATGCCTGCTTAGCCCACTTACTGTACATCTCTTATGAGGCTCATACAGTCAGCCCATGCAGGCTTCACATGTGGGGCCCATGTTACTGAAACCATGTGGGACCTGTAAAATTAGCTCAATTCAAGCCCATGCCCACTCAGTACCCATGTAGCCCACATTTAACCCCCGTGGGGCCCACATGGACATGCTGGCTGGGTGGCAGTAATGTGCTTATTAAATAAGTATTCTTGAAGTGATTTTCATGGCTATAAAATCATGGCCAAATGGTTGACCTATAACCCCCAAAAATGCATATATACAGCACTCTGCCTTTGTATGACCTCAAACAGATATAAAGGTAATATAAATACATAGTACAGTTACTACAGTCTTAGTTTCTGCCTACTAAGAACATGTAAATAGTTTGAGTTTGTATTACATTATATCTGCTTTTGTCTTCTTCTTTTAACTTTATGTATCTTTAAGAAATTGAAATAGATGAGCAATTAATTTTGATGTATTTATTTTAATTGTAAAGATATTTTTAGAATTAGACATATAATCAAGTTCCTGTCTAAGTAGAAATAAATATCAATCAAATCTAGATGAATAAAGTTTAAAGTTGTTGTAATGCTTGCTGTATAAATAGAAAGGTGAAGTTATATAAATAATGACTTATCTACATCATGTGAAATGTACCAACCACTCCCTGTAGACCCTAAAATATATGAGAGGGAGAAATAATCAATCAATCAATCAATCAATCTTTATTTATACAGCACCAAATCACAACAAAAGTCATCTCAAAGCACTTCTCACATAGAGCAGGTCTAGACTGTACTCTTTAATTTAATTTAAAGAGACCCAACATTCCCACATGAGCAGCATTTGGATTTTGGATTGTACCAAAATTGGCTGAAGTACACTGAAGTCACACTCAATCAATCAACCTTACTCTTTAATTTAATAATATTACTGCAGTTTGCCTTTGGTTTCAAGTTTTACATCATGTTTTTCTCTAAAATAGAGCAAGTATGAACTTTGACAGTTTGTCACAAGATAAAACAAACATTTGAAAGTTCAGTTTCAGTCAATCCTCGAGGCTGTGATGTGTCCTCCACATTAAGACAAAAGACAAAATGACAACCTGTGTCATTCACTCCCTGGCTACAGAACTAAGATGAAATCATAAAATGGAAAAAATGACCTCAGATGTGTCCTAATTAAATGTGTCACGGGCAGCGAAGATCAGCCAGTCACAGTGATTTCTGATGGTCCAGATAAGTGTGAGGCTGTAGCCGCCCACTGTGGATATAATTTAATATTCCTCTTAGTGCATAATGAACCCTGGGTGCCCTTTGCAGACAGAAGTGCTCACTTATAAATAATTAGAATATGCAAATGGGGAAAGACTGGAGGCATATTTGCAATTGAGAGAGGTTAAAAGCGGTATTATCACATGAAGTGCATGTGCAGAGCCGGATCAAAGCCAACATAACATCCATCTGTTCACACATCAAACAGCCTGACAGTGACTTTGAATTACAAAACAGCAAATTTGTATTAAATAAAACATGAAAGTATTTGTGATGGAAATAAAGGAGGCTCTCGGGCATTGTTCTAGTCTGGAGTCATGACTTTTACATCTCAAGCAGGATCGTGTGATAGGGGGACATCAACAGGTTTATAGTGGACTTTGATTTAAACATAGGGGACACGTGGATGACTTCCAGCTTCTTTCTCATCGCTTCCATTTAAGTATTAATATTTACAAGAAATATTGAATGAAATTCAGCTGTAACATCTCACCATGATACTTTCTGTTGTCTCCATTTCATGTATTGGTTTGTTTTGCACGACATACATTGTAAACATTTAACCCTCACATATTGTTCATATTCTGAACCTTCACAATATTCCTTTATAATTGCTTTTTTATACCAAAATTTGAACCACAGATGTATTCTGCATATATCTTATCAATCATTAATAAACATGTGATTTATTATACTGTAACGTTTCAGTAAGTACAAAATGTTTTCTTTAGTTTGGTGCTGTTCATCAATGGGAAAATGCAGTATGCTCCATAAACCTAATTGTGTATAGTTGCAATAACACTTTTTGTGCAGTATTAAGGGAAATTATGCAATAATAAAGGCTGAATGTTTTCTGTGTGTTTATTATGTGTTTCACCTCCTTCAAATCCAATCAATTGAATTTACTACAGGTGGACTCCAATCAAGTTGTAGAAACATCTCAAGCATGATCAGTGGAAACAGGATGCACCTGAGCTCAATTTTGAGTGTCATAGCAAAGGGTGTGAATACTTGTATGTAAATGCGATATTTCAGTTTTTTATTTTTAATACATTTGCAAACATTTCTAAAAAATCTTTTTCGCTTTGTCATTATGGAGTATTGTGTGTAGATTGATGAGGAGAAAAAAAAGGTATTTAATCCATTTTGGAATAAGGCTGTAACACAACAAAATGTGGGGAAAGTGAAGGGGTGTGAATACTTTCCGGATGCACTGTACATATACATTTAGAAATCATTTTCACATTTTATTGTTTCATATGATTAATGTACCGACTGTAAGTTTAGAAACTCTGTAAAAATAATGTTTAACAGGCTGTGACTGTTCAACACTGCACGACCTACAATATGAACATTTTGACCTCAACGCCCACATTTAGCTGCTTGATCAAAATGGTCCAGGCTGAGAATTCTTGATTTAAATCCCCGATGAGTAGCAGTTTTATGTCTTCATTTTACTGTTCTGACTGTATAAATTATTTATTGTAAGAAAAAAAAGATGGAAATCCTGATGGAAAGTGCAGTTTATGTGTTGGTTCCAGTCCATTCACCTCATTGTCCCTGGGTGTGTTTTTGATACTACCACTGGGGGCACCGAAATCAGAAATACTATAATCTCATTGGCTTTAACTAAGGAACAAATCAAATATCTTGATTGGGTAAAAATGTTTTACTTATACAAATTCCAACAGAGGACCCTAACCCTAACCCTAACCCTAACCTTAACCCTGATTGCTCATTCCAGTTTTGAATCCAAGAGGTTTGACCTTCATTATTCTGGGATGCATAACTAATACACTGATTTTATAAAGTGGGAAATATTTAATATAGCTAACAAATATCAAACATGCCAGAAAATAAGCAAATCAAGACTGAAATCACGAACACAATCAAAAAACAGTCAAAGCAAAGCAACACAAGGGAGATAACAGTTTATGTAAATTTAAACACAATACAGTGGATTAAAAGACGTGACTGAGAAAGTATCAACCCCAATATAATCTTATCTCTTTAAAGTGTATCACTGTTGAAGTTCTATCAGTGTTTTAGTCGACCGTCTCAATTAATGTGTCGGTATAAGCACCTGCAGTGGGTTGGATTCCCCAGACCGTTATGATCCAGACTTTGATTATCTCGGCGAGGCAGCGGAGCCCGCTCAGGTTCATCATGGACTGAGCTGCTGAGGATTCATTAATGTGACACCAGGCAAATTGATAACTCTAATCTTGTTGGAGGGAGAATCCTATTAACCGAGCCGTGCCCTCCCCCGTGGGACCATTCCCTTTAGTTTGTATTTCATGCCTTCATAATTACGTATGGTGAGAGCTTTTAAACTGAGGTGAAGGAAGATGGGGGGGATGGAGTGTGGCGTGTGGTGACATAATGTACAAAAAATGAAAAAAATACAGTTCTCTTTGGAGGGATATTCTTGCCTCCTGGTGTCTTCCTTTGGTTTGATTTTTAGAAACGTTTCCATGATTTTTTGAGTAGATTGAGGGAGGAAAAAAGTGACCAACCAACTTACCTTTATATATATTTTGAATAGAGGCCATAACATTGTACAGTATTGAGTTCTATGCCCTGTAAAAAGCATTACACATCATCCACAGCCCTTTACATAAGAGCAGTGTCAAGCAAGAGGGTCTATCATCTCTACACCACACTGATCTGTATGAGTTGTTGTACTGTGTTTAGTTACATTAATTAAAGATTAATTTAAGAGATATATGCTGGTTATTAAGGGATTTAGTTAATCTAGGGCAATGGTTCCTAAAGTGGGGTCCTTCAGGTGGTTCCAGGGAGTCCCCAGTAAAAAGGGGAACCATTTATTCTCATTATAATTCCATCCATAAGTAACATTACGACAGAATGTATGACTGCATGCTTGAAGGTAAAAAAGAAAACGTCACCAACAATTCATTAAAGTCAGTGACTTGCTTTGAACATTTTTCAATGTCCTGGACGTTATACTTGACACAAGACCCACAACCAGCCCAAAACATATCACTGAGTCTTTCAAGGATGAGACTTATTAGATGTCATCACTAGCATTGACTGAAAAGTCTGACAGCTCCGCTGATCTGGAGTCAGACAAAGGTGGCATGAGTTTTTTTTTGGTTTTTGTGTGTCTGATCTGTATCTGTGTGTGTGGTTTACTTTGTAGACAGTATGGATCATGAATTGGTTATAATGTGTCTGGTCTATGTCATATTCACAATAATTCTTGGTTATTACTCAAACACAGCAAATAACGAGCTTGACCCAGAGAAATAGCATACTTACAGCAGTTTACATCCTGAAGATGATGAAAGCACATCCAGCAAAGGGAGCATCATGCTTGACCAAGGAAGGAGCGCCCCCATGGTGGGCTATTCATGGTGCCCAAGACAGGAGAAGGAAGGCCAACCAAATAAAAATGCAACAATATTGCAACTTCACCCCCAAATTGCACCGAGTCCCCTAAACTAGTAAGTGTTAAAGCAATCTTAGTCTTAATCTCCCTTTAGAGGATATAACAACCATTTAAATGATTTTTCCACCAGAATTAAATTCTGGAAGATCATAGAGGAAGCAAAGAACCTTCATTTCACTTACTAACAATATTGGCAAAACCTTTTTACCAATGAACTGGTCTTATCCTCTTCAAATCATATACACCCACAGTTATTTTGTAGAGCAGTCATTTTTCCTGCTTTTGCAATACAAACAACCTTTTCGGCATGAAAAATATCGGATGAGTAAAAAACACGGGAGTCGTTTGAGAAGTTTCCATGAACATTTTGGATTTGTTTGTCGCCATGGCTCCCCTGTCTTCATTTAAATCCAGTTTTACTGCTGTGAATTTAAGCTTACTTTATATGTTCCATTTTCTGCCCAACATGAAAACGTTCCAGCTTTGAAGCCTTATGGAGATTAAGATTTGGGGTGGAACATTCCTTTAATGTTTATAGTTGATTTATGAGTTGCTTTATCATGATGGATAGGCTAATATACAACAAGTGTGTTATCATTACTACTGCACTGAATTTCACAGTCCTCATGTTAAAACCATGGTCTGGGTTCTGGCTTCAAACTTTTTAGCTCAAGGATGAACAACCTCTTGTTGTTAGTACTTGTCATAGTTGGTACAAACTTGTCGTAGGGGGATGACTCACTGGATTCAGTTGTCATTTTGACACATAACTGGATATAAAAAGGCATGTAATGAAAAAATTATAATTTCAGGAAGCTTTTTGGCATGAGAAAAAAAATCATTGTCTATGTGGGACCACTTGTCACATTTCAGATGTCACTGAGTTGTTAGCAGTTTCACCAAAGAGTCATTTCCCATCAGATGTTTTTAATTAAATAAATAATTGTTCTATTTCTTACATAAATTAAAATATTCAGGAAAATAAAAAATTGGTTTCAGATTTTTCTCTCCTCTGTCTTCTCCCATTAATCATTTTACAAATCCCCCAGTTTATTTTGTGACCCCCTCAATGGGGCCCAACCACACAACTCAAAATTCTTCTCAGTAATCATCTGTCCATCAACCTTTTGTCAAGTATCATCACCAAAGTTCAATTTCTTAGAGTCTCTAGTGCTGAAGTTTGAATGTATGTAGCTGTCTTCTTTGTCTGTTTAGTCTCTTTTTTCTTAATTACAATAAAAGCATACAAATCACGGTAACAACTCCTAGTTTGATGATTAATTAACAAATCAGAGGGACAACGCATACTTTTCCTCAGACTAACACCAGATGCTTCATTTGATTTCAGTGAATAAAATAGACTTAAAAACCCTTCATACTCAAAATTTCATTAAACATAGAAAGCGACTTAAAAACAACTCTTGATGTATGTATGAAAGGAAATCAGTCAGACTAATAACACTATTTTGTGTCTGTGCAAATGAAGTACTCCTGAAGCAAAGAGGTCCCTTTGGACCCACCCAGCTTCCTTAGACTGTGAAACAAGACAAATGCTTTCAAAGTTTCGGAAACTCTCAGAGGACTGTAATGTGGAAAGCTCCCATTAACACCGAGAAAAAAGAAAAGGCTTTTAATCTTGTCTGATAATTTGCTTTAGATAAAAAAAGAAAAGCAATCATTAGACAACACTAGAGCGGGTCTAAACCAATGATCAATCAATCAATGATGTTTGTAATATTATTGGCATTTAATGTTCATTTTAAAATGACTCGTGAAGTTTAGCTTAACCCAAAAGAGGTTCAAGGGCATTCTGAAATGATTTTAGAATTGGCATGTTAGTAGTAGGCTATAGACGAATAAAACACCTCACCATTTTACATCAAAACTAACCAAACTACAATGGTGACCTTTATGCAATGATTTGATTGGGTATATGCACGTTCTCCATGGTTAGCCAAAGGTATTACCTACTGATAAATAAGCAGACACAGGTTGCCTTCATGGACCAATGAATACAAAGTCCAGATTTTTCCCTTATCAAAGGTCAGTGTGTCATATGAGAGATGTAACTCATAGTTATAATGCTACAGAGAATCATCAGTGTTGTTGCAGCTCCCCTCTGCTTTATGGAACTTTATAGCAACTTTCAGCTCATTTAGCTGCCCAGCTGCCCAACTATACTGTTTAGGTTCAATCTCAGTGCTCTCATAGAGCAGCACGCAGCTTTTCTCAGAGAACAAGCTCTAATACGCCGCTGTACACTACCTGCTCAGCACCAAACAGCAAACAAACGCAGTTAGCTGTAGACTAGCTGGTAAACACAGTGGAGCATTTAGCAGCTAAATCAAATATTTCCCTCAGGAGTTGATAGAGAGTACAAACAGAGCTAAAAGAGAGTGAATGTTGGACTTGCATTCCGCAGGTGAACAGAAACATGAATCCAAATGAATGATAATGTTGCTGCTGGATGTAGAAATAAGCAACTGTTGTCCATATCAACTTAAAAGGTTAAACTATGATGAATATATGAATATATGTTGTGTTGTTCCCACCATCCCCAATTGACCAAAAACATAATTGAATGCAGGTTTAATTAAAAGAAGACACAGCACATCTAATTTAGAGAGCACATTAATATGACGGCATGTTTAAGCCCTGGTAGCCCTGCAACACTGGCTCCTATACTACAAAACTGGGTCCTGAGTCAGAAATCTCAGGGCACATCCTCTAGGGACAATACATATTCTCCTTGTATTCCATGATTATCTGGCCTGCAGTTGTTGCAATATATTACACCGTAAGAAGTGTCGGAGAAACAAAAAGGAAATCAGACCAAACAACCATATGATCAACATGTCAGTCTGCCTGCTATTAACAGTACAACAGTGTGTCATGACAGAGATGTGTAATTGTCAGATAACACGAAAATCAATTGAGTTTCATTTGTGGTAACTCCATTTCAAACGTGATCAATAATTTCTATTACAGAGGGAGGGCTGAAGTAACACCTCTGCCTGTCTTCAAGGCTGTTTTTTTTGATATGCACTCTGTGTCTGTTATCCATCCTGAGTGGAGTATTGACCTCAGGCCTGCAAACTTTAAGGGGAAACAACCAAGACATTTATCAATATGGATTTTCTTCTGGCCATATCGCTGACAGAAGATACAACTAGAGAAGCAAATGCCCATCTAATCACCAAATTAGATTACAAGATAAAAAAAGCACAATGTGTGTTTTACTGTACAATTTCAATGACTGATAATCTTGTGGAATTTCTATTACCTGTACCAGACAAAGCACGTTTCCATGTTGTGACGGCGATGGTGATATTTTAGAGCATGCGGCAAGGCTGCGGCAGGCAACCCTCTCTTTCTTCATTTTTTTAAAGCAGAAGAATGCGTTTTTTATTGAATGAGCACCAGCGGCTTCTTCCCACTTTATCACCGCTGACAGCTTGTAGCTGCTTCATGATAAAGGAGCGGCCGCCCCATGCCAGCCCTGCCTGTGTTACCACTAACCTCTGTGTTCCTTAACCTCCTTCACTGAGGCAGCCTGCCAAACAGAGCTGAGAGAAATGGCAGCGTCCTGCAGGTCATCAGCGGACACGCTGGGAGAATCAGAGCAAAAGGGAAAAACAAGTATTTAAGTGAACATGATGAGGTCATTTGGGGGACAGTTCAATACTGAAAAAAAAACATTATTTACATGGAACATATTAGTTCTGGCTTTATTTTACACGAGGTCAGCATATGTTCAGTGTCTGTGTCAAAAATTAAAATTAAAATGATAAGATTTTGACTGAGGACACATGATTTTGTGGGAACTGGCCTTGAATAAAATCAAATAATTTATTAAATTATAAACAACCATCAAAAAATTGCATTTGTGCAAAACATCCTCAGATGATCAACTCTGGTTATTTCAACCCTTACATATTGTTCAGGGTCAGATTTCACCAATTTCTTACATTTCAGAGCTGTAAAAACACCATATACACATTTCTTTTAGCCGGACTTTCCCTAAATGACCCACAGTTTACAAAACTGGAAATAATTTATTTTTTATTTTTGTGCAGCTAATACACATTTTTATATACTGTATGTAAAGGTTGACCTGTGTTTATAAAAAAACAAAAACAAATCAGCTTTCAAATATGTTGTATTCTTCTTTTTTATATAAAATGTTCTCCTGGACTATAATATAGTGATTATGAATGTCTTTTAATCAAACGGAAGAATTAATCAAACATATATTAATGGCTGATGGGTAATGTATGAATGTGAATTGGTTGTAACGACTAATTATGAGTCAGAATAAGAACAGTATGTGAGGGTTAAATAAGAACATGTGATTAATTATCAAAGAAATTGGCACTTAGTGGGACATATTTTTGGCAAAATTTCAAGAATCAGTTATATTGTTGATGGCCAGTGTTGGAAAGTAAATAAATGAAGAGAAAAGTGAATGAAAATAATCATATTTATTATTATAATACTATGAAACAAAGTCTTTGGAACTCCATGAGAACATTATTCCAGAACAGCTGGAGATAGATCCCCCATGAAGTCGAGACGCTGGTGGTGGTGATTGCTGATGAGGCGGATGGAAGATGGGACTTCAGATCCTGCAAAAACTGGGCGGAGATGGGAGGGAGTGGTGGGGAGCACATACCAGCTGTATGTCAGACTGGAGCAGAGAGAGAGAGAGAGAGAGAGAGAGAGAGAGAGAGGAGAGAGAGAGAGAGAGAGAGAGAGAGAGAGAGAGAGAGAGAGAGAGAGAGAGAGAGAGAGAAGAGAGAGAGAGAGAGAGAGAGAGAGAGAGAGAGAGAGAGAGAGAGAGAGAGAGAGAGAGAGAGAGAGAGAGAGAGAGATAGACATATTTAAAGACTAGAAGATAGGCTAATGACGAAGTGTGGCATTTTTGCTATCGGTTGACATGAGTGACAGATGACAACTTCATCGTCATTATCTTTGACAAACTGTCATAGCCATCTGTATGAAGATCATACAGTACTGTATTATGTTGCTAATACTGTGCATTTAGCAGTAAAAAAAATAGTTTGTTCCTGTAAGATTCTTGAGACTTGAACTGACTGTTATTTTTCATGCAGAGCCAGGACTATTGACTATGATGACCTTAATATTTCTGCAACAAATATACTTGAGAGAGTCACAAAATATAAATATGTCGGCATCTGAATGGATGAAAACCTCACCTTCAATTCATATAGATGATCTTGTGTGCTGACTCAGACACAAGGTTGGCTATTTCTACAGTCATAAAGCCATTTTTCCTGTTTTGTAGGAAAAGGGTTGTTGAGGTAGTTTTAGTCAGTCTGTGTGTGTGTGTGTGTGGACTACTGTGATGTGATTTATAGATCCACTTCCACTCTTAAACCTCTGGAGTCCGTCTATCACTCTGCCTTGAGATTTATTACTGTTGATGTCTATGGTACGCATCATTCTATTTTATATGATAGGGTTAGGTGGTGTGATACTCACTTGTATCTTTTTATCTATAAAGCCCTTATTGTAACACTACCATGTTGTCTTTCAGAGCTGTTTGTTTACTCTGATCTATCAGACATGCTTTACTGACTGGCTCAAGCTTCATGTTCCATGAGTTAGGTCTCATGAGGTTTAACCTCCCAACATTTAGTTGCAGTAACTGTATTTTACATAACTGTATTTTCATTAGGGCCAGAGCACTAACAGTGCAAAGGCATCATTAGTGTTTAACATTTGTCGCGAAAATGAGTTATTTTAAATCCAGGGAAAAGAAGAAATATTTCCTGGGATTCCCGGGAAATAAGTGTTTTTTTTATTGCCATATATTTTATCGATAAGGCCTATAGCTGACCATGAAGACATTAACCTAGGCAAATATGTGTTTACATATGCCAGCCTAATCTTTTTGTAGGCTAAATATAGTAGGCTATATTATTTTTTATGATCGTTAGAATAAAATAATGATGACATCCAGACATTAAAGCTGGCCATTACATGCATCTGCGTGCAGTGGAGGCTAAAGCCTATGTTAATTGTTTATGTGACTTTTCATGGGAAGCTATTGGTAACTTTTACAAAACCAATATTTTATATAGCTTGATTATATAATAAACTAACAAAATTCGTCATTAGGCCATTTAATGATTTCTAGACCATTCAATATACAGTACATTGTCCAATCTGCCCCAAATTCCTCACTCATGATGAGGTCCCCGCCCCTAACACATCTATGTGTCAATTGACTGCGCCGCAGCCCACATGCACTTGGGAGCGAGGGCCCGCTCATCGCTGCTCGCAGCTTTAATTTTACATTGTAATTATTTTAATCTAATTGGAATGTTGTAAGGCATTTTAATTATCTTTATCTATCAATTTATCCTCCCTAATCGATTCATTTTAGTAGATTCTAAGATTAACTAATTGTGGTATTTCCTCATTTTTACATTACTTGTACTTGTTTTTCTTTTTCTTTGTTTGTGTAATTGATTCGACACCATTGTGAACGACGGTCATCCCTCAATTGTCTCTTGAGTGTATATAAAGGTTGAAATAAATGACTTAAAAAAGAAAACATGCTCAGTTAGACGGAGGTCAGGGGACTTGTCAGTCAAGAACAGTTTGGCCGTAACAAAACAGCATTGCTTTATGTTTTATATCACTATCTCACTATCTCACTATCTTACTATATTGTCATAACATTGAGAGAGTCTAGAAGTAAGGCTTTTTCCTGTGTCTACACTCAAAGAATGGCTACTGGCCACTACCTTTAGCAGGTCAGGTTAATTAGCTCCTTGTAGGTAGCCTGGCATTATCTGTGAGGAACCTATCACCACGCCATTAAGTCAGGCTCTCAGTCCCATTCCACTGTAAACACACCTAGCACACAGTCCATATGGGTTCAGTACAGTAAGAATTGATCCTTCTATTAACTCACATATCTGTATCTATCAGCATTTTCAACAACAATTCTACACTGTAACTTGCTCCCACAGTTTAGCAACAGATCAATAACATTTCCAGTTTTTTAAGAGGAAAGTGATCGAGTGAATGAAACCCAGACCAGCCTGCAGAAGACTGATGAAGCTTGAAAAAACACCAGTCCAGATGTGTAATAAACAACAGCAATAACACACGCTGGGAGATTTATTATGTGCATCAGTGATGGTGTGATTCATACGGAAACTTCTGTGTTTTTTGTGTTCAAGACATCTGTGCATGGTGTGAGGAGGATACAGACATGACTAGTTTGCAAGCTGCACGCAGAGCTGTTGTGTTCAGTGTTGTCAGGTTGACACTGGATATTGACAGTCACTGTTTTTTTTTTTTTTTTTGGTTTTAAATTGGGTTTTTTTGGGTCAAATGTCCATATTTCATGGCTCCGACATGGCCTGCGAAACTGATTGCTGCCACTCTGGTCAATGATTATGATCCCATTGGGTATTTCTGAAGTGTTGGAAAAGCTGCCCTATAAATATGCAACATACGAGCCTATTTTCAAAGGAAGCTGTGTCAAGAAATCAGACTCAGAAACAGCATAGAGGATCAAGTTCATTTTCAAAATGCAGACTTCTAATCGTATTTCAGCAACAAAAAAAGACAAATTAAGAGCCCACTGACCCACAGTAGAAGAAGCACAAAAATCTATTAAATTTGCGCAAGCTAACAAAATGTATTTGTGCGACTACTCCAGTAATTACAGTAGACTAAAGGCACTCGTTAGGATTTGATTGGGCAGCCATAATTACTGTATTAACAGTACAACTTCATTTAAAAGGCGGATGACATGCCCATTTTCTACATATCGAGAAGTTATGTTTTGATTTTGAAACATGACTGGGTGATTTCTAGTTGCCATACAAACTATATGTATACATTCTTTAATTGGCTGCCTTCTGTGTACAACTCCTCAAACACTTTCAATGAGGGCAGTTCGCAGCGTCCACTCAGCAGGCTCGACTCATTAGAAACAGAGCAGCTGCTGTTGTCAGCTATTTAGGTTCCAGCATGATTAGTGTTCTCATGACTTTGTGACTGTGCGGAGTACATGCTGGGGTACACGCTGTCTGTGCACGCCCCTGTTTGGTAGAGGTGGGAGGACAGGGATGTAGTTCTTAGGCCAGCACATGTAGCACAGTTTGTTCTGTTCTAAATAAATCTAACAGTGATTTCATTAATGGAAGGACAATGAATGCAGTGAAGTACAAATATTACTACTTAGTGGATATTTTGATACTAATGCATGATGTTTATTGCCAGTATATAATAGGGATTTGTGATGCAATATTGTATCTTCACATAACATGTTCTGTCTGCTCCAATATTCAGCCTACTTTAATATTCAGGACCAAACTCTGAGACATGTCTCATAATAGAATGTAAACTGAGCAGACTGTGAAGAGCAGACACGTTTTTGTACATCTTTTTTATTGGAAGTTTAAGTCTGCTTATAGCATCCACTGTTTATCACTGTTATGATGTAAGATGAAGAAACTGCTTTATTTGTTAAAGTGTGGATTTCTGCTTTTTTCTTGTTTCAAATAATATAAACATGCCTCAGTGCATCAGAAGACTGGTGTGGGACAGCTTTTAGATGAGCAGATCTGGTCTGAGACAAGAACTTCTTTGATAATACATGAATTAATTAGATTTGAATGGGAATATTTCTGTCTGTTGTGTCTGTCTACGTGAGGCTGTGCAGGGAGCATCCTGTACCCCCACTTCTCACCCAGTGTGGTGCTGTGATAGGCTGCTGGATAAACAGATATAGAAAATGGATTTTTGAATATTTGACTCGTTTCCTGCATATTAGTTTTTAAATGTAGTAGTCCAGTAAAGTTTTATTGTATACAATGTGTGAATGGCAAATTACAGGCCAACGATGGCAACAGTTCCAACTCCAAAATAAGTTCCAAAACTCCCAGCTGACCGGGATAGCAAAAGAGTCACAGATAAGGGAATGACCAAAAAAATGACATATACAATAACATTAATTTTTAAATACTGATCATATTCTCTACACCACTTCACATTCAAAAATTCCCCATCAGTCATTAATAAATGTTTGATTAAACTTTTGGAAAAAAGACATTCACAATCATTATTTTATATTCCAGGAGAACATTTCATAGAATATGATAAATTCAACATATTTGAATGCTGATTTTTGATTTTTTTGTTTTTGTTTGTTTGTTTTTTTATAAACATAGGTCAAATTTGCATATAGGTCGATGGCATGATATAACCAAGTGTCAATTGGTGTAACCAGTATTTTTTTCATCAAAATCGGGAATACATTTAATACACGTTTAGCAACACAACACTATGACTAAAATTTAAATAAAAAAATCTTTTCATTTGATGTTTTAAAATGAAGTAATCAGTTCTAAGTATACTTAAATACACTGTAAGTGGAAAAAACATTTAATATTTATCTTTTGTGGTTACACCATTTGACATTTTCAGGAGCATTCAGTCTTACTTTTGGTAAAAAAAAATGGTGCAAATGTCATTTCAAATGAAATAAAACCAACAAAAATATAAATGTACATTTTAACAATATATATTTTTAATTGCTCATCTTGCCAACCCTTATTTATCGCTGACCCATATATAAAAACATGTATCAGCTGCAATTTTTTTTTATTTTTTAAAGATGCATTTTATTTCCATTTTTGTAAATTGTGGGTCATGGCCAAACCATCCGAGTAAAACTACAGTACAATGTTGTAGTTGTTAATGTGGCAGCAAGCACATCCAGCACACACAAAACATTTGGTCTCCACCATCTGCTGAGAAAAAAAAACTAATGTGACCTCTTTAGCTGCCAAAATATCAGGCCATAAAAAACACATTGAAGTGAATGAGCTGAAAGATGCCAAAAAGTGTGTAGAGCTCAGGGGACATGCACAGTTGAGTCATCACTCTGATTGGCTCTTTTCACTCCTAATATCGTAGTTAATTTGTTGACTCTGGCTGGACCAAATATATTTATTATAGTACAGAGTAAATGATCACAAGCTGTAAAAAGATGGAAATTAAAAAACAGTGTTAGTTTATTGTTTATTGGTTGCCATCTTTTCCCAAGTATATACCTACACATTTAAAGGTTTGGTTCACCAAAACACATACACCTCCCTAGTGTTCTTCAGCTGGTAAAATGCATTTTGGCAGATGCTAGTGTTTTTTTTTGGTTAGTAAAGCAAAAAACTAAACAAGGTTAAATACCACTAAAGGAAAGTGAAAAAAGTTGTGATTTGGGTAAATTGACTCTTTGTGACATGACCCTCGTGTGATATGAATGTCTGGAAATCCAGATTTTATATCCTAAACCTGATCAGTGATCAGCTCTGAATCTTTGGCGTCATGATTGTACGTGCACATATTTGCTGTGTCAGTGCATCGGCACCCATGCATGTGAACCTGCAGCTCCTCCACCATCACATCACCGCAGTCAGCACAAAGCTGTAAGCTTACATTATGCAAATGCCTGTTGGTTCTGTACATCATCTTTAAATTGATAACGCAGGCATGCCCACAGTAAATTACTCTCATAAATCTGACCGAGGTGCTTTTAATGCGCTCATTGAGAAACTAATGATTCTTCCTCCTCCTTCTCCCCAGCATCAACATTAACTTTAAGATTGGATGAGGCAGGATTATTGATTATGACTGATTTGAATATGGGAATGGAGTGTGAGGAAAGTGTCCTCTAGGTAATGTTTGGTTACTGTCTGATCCAATTTATCAGTTTTGTTAGGTTGTTTTCAAAAGGTAGTATCCTCCCTAATCAATCAATTTAAGACACTGAATAGAAACAAAGCATTTTCCCCTCTAGTCGTTTGATTATTGGAAACATTCAAACTACACTGATTATGAGCTAATTTCCAATTTTCATTCCGGCAGGCGAAACTAATCTTGGCAGGGACCCACAGCACACCAGAGCGTCTATATGAAAGCAGTGTGCTAGTAATGTACCGACAAACACGCAGTATATTTTTGTGCATCAAAGCGCTTTCCGCCATGCAATTAACCTGACAGGAAGCCCTTCCCCCCAGGTAGGCCGAGAACAAAACGGAGAGCGGTGACACGCAGGAAACTGACGACGCAAGCAGGGGCATCAGCACAAAGGCCTCTGGAGAGAAGCTATACTTGACTAGCCGGCCGTTAGCGAGGCAGCATTGACCTCTTCTGCTGCACCTGCGACTGTAGAGGAATTAGATATAAGACGTGGACAGAGCGGAGGCTGTAGGGGACGGAGAAATCAAGGATATAGAGCGAATAGAGTCATTGCTCACTTGGTGGCTGCTCGCGTGCTTCGGTTTCACGCTTGAGGTGTTGATGCTCCGAAATTAGAGATATTAATTGCTCCAGTAAGACTCTGACCGCAAAGAGACAGATAATCGAGTTGTTCTGCATTACTGAATAACAAGATTAACAATGTCTACACAGTTATGTAGTGTGCTATTAAAGAGAAAATATTACTTCTATGCTTCAATAGTTTCTACTCAGAGTCACTGTGTTATGTGACTTACAATTCTATCAATTGAACTACGCTAGACTCACATTTCTCAACAAATTTGTTACTTAAATATTTGTCTCTTTTAGGCAATTCTTCAGGTATAGAGCCAAAGTATATTATGTTAATTTCCAGAGGTATATTACAGTTAAAAATAACTTGTAGAGCATTATGTATCCCTTTCCGATCAGCTTTCATTACAGGATACCCACAGAAAACATGATAGTGGTTTGTATTTCGATGTCCACACTTTCTCCAGCACTCACAGGGGGGGTTCTGTCATAATGGGATTTTTGGGAGGCAAGAAGTAAGAAGCTGTGATGTCACCAGTTCAAGATTCTCCATTTCCGCTGACCATAATGCTCTACATCACCAGGATGAGATCATTGCTTCTGCTATAACTCATTGTGTTGCTCCATCTTTTTGTGGCTTATTGCATTCAGTAACATAATCAGCACTATCAGCTGTTTACCTTGATGTGGCCATCTATTAACATACACAAAACAATATTGGTTGGATACACTTTAATTTGCATTTCATTTTTGAAATTTTTTGTGTATTACTTTTAGATGGAAACTTGATTATTGACTGATACTATGTCTACATTCACAACCTAAACAGCAGAAAATGAGGGGAAATCAGTATAGGCTCTGTATAGCTACACAAATATACTATGAAAGGCGCTTAAATATGACCTGTTTAAAGCTATTATTGCTTGGTCTGCTTCCTGATGTACCTCAATCCTTACCAAAGTGAGTCACCAAACTACTATACTGGTGGAGGCAAGGAGAGTTCTCCTCTAGAAAATTACACTTCACCAGTGCAGAGCTGTGCTTCACTCCACATGACAAAGGAGCCTGAGGGCAAATTTTCAAAGTACAGAGACCTCCCATATGAAATTCTATTTAAGTAGATGTACTGAATTTACTTTAACCCTTGTGTTTTGTTAACACTGATATTTTGTTGACATTTCCTAGAAGGGAACTGATACTGGTAATTCATAAAGGTTCCTGAAAGCAACATCTGAAGGTCATGCGATATGGATGTTAGGGAACATGAAGATTATGTTTATGGACCATGGACGGCGACTGAGACGACAGGACTCACCCTGACTGTTACCCAGACTGAACAAAAAATACTGGGGATTACATTTGATAGGGAGGGGGGGGGGGCAAATTGGGACTAGGATAACTCCTTTACTACTTTAAGTCCACCCATCATAGCAGTTTAGTGTGTGACCATTGTTAACAATCCTGTCTCTCACTTTTCCAAAGACACACTGTTCCTGACATTCACTGCTTTTTCCACAAACTGAAAGATACAAGATAAATGGTTACTAGAGAAGGTGACATTGGGCAGCCATATGAGCAATCCCTTAATTAGCAGTTATTTTCGTTATTTCCCTGTAAAAAAAAAAGACTGACCTGTTAAACTAACCCATAAACCAAGCCAACAACTGCGTATGGGAGCCATGTCCTAGCTGCTACATTTATCTATCCATGTTTGTACAACCGTGTAAAGAACCACTCTAAGACAACATACAGACTCCAATAAAGTGACAATATGATCATTACTATTTGCCTTTTACTATCTGGTGATATCCATCATGTCCCATTCTACACAGAAGCAGAAGATGGAACCTCTACACTGTGCCCTTTTTACACTTACATGTCAAAGTTTGATTGCGAACAACAAAACTTACTGGTCATGTCTGCACTCTGAGTACCAGTCCGGTGGGCCTAGCAATTGACATGACAAAGGCATCTATGAGCTGGGATGACAAACATCCACAGGCAAGTGTGTCAGCAGAGCTGTCAGCACCAGTGAGCTATATGAATGCCGGCAGGATGCCCAAGAACGCGGTGAGGACACTGATAAATTATAGTTGTCCAGTTGCATCAAATA
This sequence comes from Scomber scombrus, assembly GCF_963691925.1. NCBI lineage: Eukaryota > Metazoa > Chordata > Actinopteri > Scombriformes > Scombridae > Scomber > Scomber scombrus. The sequence continues at coordinate 25,635,182 of NC_084988.1, forward strand.
GCAAAGGTGACAATCCACCTTTCAAGATGACAAAACCCTCCGACCATGGCTGAGAGTAATCCAGTGGACAGCCCACGTGTAGCAAGAGAGGAAACATAATCAATTCAAACTGACTCCAGAATACTATGGGAAGTGTTAAATCTAAAAGTGATCAAATCCAACATCTTTTAATGGACTCAAATAGATGTTGATAGAGGTGGGGGTCATGGTTTATGTGAAAGATAGCATCCAATGTAAGGAAATCCACTGGTCAAACTAATTGGAATGTACTGGTCTGAATATTATTTTCACAAAAGTCTTTTGATTTATTTTTAGATTTTAGCATCAAATGGGAAGACAGATCAATTAAAAGAACCTCAAGCAGATAACTGATGGCTTAGTCCTATCACGGCTGATCAAAGGGCAAACAAGGATAAACTTCTCCAGAACTTACACTGATTTACTGTTAAGTAACAGACCTGAGAGAATTCCAAAATCTTTGAATATTAAAAACGAAATAATAAGCAATTTAGCCCCTTTATTGCCATAGAGAATATATTCTTTTGAATCTCCAGAAATGAGTAGGACAATTTTAAAAGTACAACCCAACACTTTAACTGGAATGATTTGCTGGAGGAGGACAGTCAGATATTCTTAATTCATAATTTTACTCAAAACTGAGGAAAGAATAAGATCTTGCTTTAGGAAAACAATTTTTTCATGACTGTAATTGGTGGGGCTAGAGGTAATACCAACATGATTTGGAATCACTTTAAAAGGCTGATGGGATAACATCACAAAGCAGGAAAGCCAATTGAACTTAACCTGAATGGAAACCTCACAAAGCACCCAGATGAAGTAGCAATGGCTCTTAATTACTACTTTGCTGATTCTGTGGCTGCTATTGCACAGTCCTTCTCTCTGCTGAGTCTACTAATGTATGTCCTGCTAATCACAATGTAGCCAGCCTTCAGTATGAGAAATGTCCCTGAATCAGAGGTTATGGTAATTATCAGATCTCTCAAACCATCAAGAGCAAAGGATGTGTTTGGGATGGACACAGCTCATCACTAGCTAATCCCATCACCATAATCATTAACCCTTTTGATATCCCAGGGAAAGTTTCTAAATTGCCTGCTATTGTTACTCCAGCCATCCACTCCTTTCTCCTACACCCAGTGCAATTTGGCGTCAGAGTCAACCACTGAACTGAGAGAGCCAGTTGTTCCTTCTTAGAAAAAAACAAATCACTGTTGAATAAAGGTGTTGTTGTTAGTGCTGTGTTTCTTGATCTCAGGACAGCATTTGATTGTGGGAATTTAAACCTCTTTCTACATTTCTAAGATTTTTTCCCCTGTTGATACCCTTAAATGAGTTTAATCATACCGCTCCAACCAATCTGTTAAAATACATAACCGTCAATCAGATGTTTGCTGATGATACTGTGTTGTATATAGCATGAAAACACAAGATGCTGCCAAAACTCAAAAACTTCATGGTCAGTGTTGTAACATGGCTCAATCTGTGTTGTCAGCAACTAAATGTGTCTTCTTGAATAAAGTGATTAGTTTTAGAAAAATGAAAAAATAATCCCTTTATACTTTTAAACATAACCCAAACTTAAACCATAGACTTAATTTGACATCTAATAACTTTAAAAGAAAACCTTTTAACACATATTAACTGCATTTACACCTTGTTTTCTCTTTCTCTTGTTTAATGACAGCAGTGAGCAATGGCTGGTCCCCCCAAGATTTTAAATCTGGGCTGGAATGGTGAAAAATGGTGAAACATTTTTGGATGTTTTTTATTTCTCTGTGTGTATCTCACTGACAGTTGAGTCCCTCTGCATGTCCGAATGCACAGATTTGATTGGCTTATTAGCATCACGTCAGAAGATTGGTTATGCACAGTGGTCCGTGAGTTTCTCACGGCCGCTCCACATTTACCTTAATAGCTGGAGAAGCTGTGCCCATTAAAATAGAAACGCTCAGACAAAATTTAACAACCATCAAAATTTCATCAGTCACAAGTCTGGGTCCAGGTAGGACAGTGTCTGGGTTTGGATGCTGACCGCGGTCCGCCTATTAGTGAACATTGTACTAGACGGACAGACAGACAGACAGTCAGTCAGTCAGTCAGTCAGATAGACAATTTTGGAATTCTACGAAAATATAGCTTCCTAAACCTCTTAAAACCTAATTAAACATGTAAATGTATGTCTTATCTACAAAATCATACATGGTAAGAACAAATTTATCTCGGATTATGAGAGGAGTTATAAGAGGGGACTGCATTATTCCTCTTTGGAGAAGTGCCTTTAGTCAGGTGGCCTGCTCTATCAGAGCCTCACAAGAGTTCAACACATATCAGAGACCTCAACACATTTGCATTAAGTTCTAATCTAAAACAGTGGCTCATTGATAGTCAAATATGTCAACACTAAAAACCACTTCATCTCTGCTGCTGCCACCTTGTTAATGTCAGTCTGTACACTTTTCTCGTTTCTCTGACTACTATACTTGCATGTGTTTGTTGTAGGTTGTGTTTCTTGTGTTACTCTACAGTGTGATTCATGTGCTGTTTCTCATGTATTGTATGTGTTGTCTGCTTCATATTCTATATACCTTTGTACAGCCTATTATATCTGTTTGACAATGCTTAATGTTGTCTTGTTTTTTGCTTCATGCACAATATGCTTATTTGGACACTGCCTGCTTCCTTCAATGTTGTCACATAATTGTAGCTGTATTAACATTGATGTTAACATTGAAACATTGATATATTTCACTTAACATGAAGGAGCTAGAATACAGTATGCTCTAGTGATCCTTTCAAGTTTTAAGATAATTGCATACTCTGAGAACCCGGTGTAAAATGAAGGTGTGGGAACTTGGATAGGACTCAATATTTCAATGTAACACGTCAATTCAATCATTTTTTTGTCATGAGCTGCTGCTTGCACCTTATCTCTCAATGAATGTGTTTTTATCTTGTGCTTTCTCAGTTATAAATAAATAAATATATACAAAAAATAGATCAAAAATATACACAACTTGTACATGGCAAATATAAATCTAGAACAAGCATCATTTCATCTCATTGCCATACATTCCCACTTCAGAAGTCAGCTTACTGAAGAAAATCCACAGTAACCCGGTTACTTAACTGTTATATAAATGAAAAAAAACAGGTACTGGTAATTGGTAGGGGTTTAGAGACACCTTGTTTCCCACCTCGATTTGCAAATTTCTCTGCCATGTATTTGCGTAACCAGTTTTCTAATTGGCTTTTTATGAATGTTTGTGCATAAAAACAGACTGCAGACAGGGAAGGCACCCTGTATTCAGCAACATTGGCAGTAGAGGTAATTACACAGAGCAATGCTTCTTTGTGTTTAAAATAATTCCAACCAAAGTTCAAATAAAACTTAAACTAACACAAAGTAACCTGAAAGTGATTTCCATGCTATGAAACAAATTTAAATGAAAACAAGAAAAAAACATCTTTGGTATGGATCAGGGTGATGCTTGGTGCCTCCTGTGCTGTACAAATACTCAGAAGTATCTCCTTGGTTCTTTTTAAAATCATTTGAAATTTAGAATTTTGTGCCTCAAGAGTGAGCAGTGTTGACTGGTCACTGTCAAACAAGAAAGTCAAATGGAATACACAGGGAGCCTTAGCATGACAACACCAACGCCAGGCGTTAGCCTGAGTCATTATGTAACCTCTGTAGTCAGAGTTTGCATTTCAGCTGGATGACGAGCAAAGCAGGATACTGGGAGTGTTGCTGGTTTACATGATGTAAACAAGTCTGCAGGCAGAAATGTATTAAAAACATGACGAAAAATCACGTTCAGTCTAGTGACAGTCTGACCTACCTTCTGTGTCCCACTGCCCTACCTGCCATAGAAACATAATTAATATTTATTTCAGTGAGATGAAAACAGGAAGGCATTTTTTTTTACCCTCAGGTTAGAGTGCCTCCACAGAGCTCTACGGCCTGAATCTGATCCTCCAGCAAAACCTCAAGCTAAGCTTCCCCTCCTCCTGCCTTATCTCATCCTCCCACTCTGAATAGCTTCATTTAAGTCCACTGGGAGAGCCAGATTTACAGCCGAGCGCTGATGGTAAACGTGTGCAGTGTTGGTTTAATCTGCTTGTTTAACACAGAGACAAGATGCTCGGCTGTCATTTCACCAGAGCTGAAGTAAGTCATCCAGTTCAGACCCAAATTTGGTTTAAATTTGGTTACACTGTGACTCATCTTGGTGTCAACCACTGTCTGTGATGGCTTGAATTCTTCCCAACCGTATAAGAATGGTAAACATGGCTGGTTTTTGTTTGGTTTATTTTGTCACCAGCAGCTCCAACAATAATCTCTACATAAGAGAGACTCAATTGTTTCTTTTCTTGACTAGTTTGATTAGTTGTCTGTGTAATTGAAAAGGCTTTTCTCATGCCCTTTTCAGACATGTACCTTGTGAATGTATTGGGAATAAAGGGCCCTACTTTAACTGCTTAAGTACAATAACACATGCAAGGTGGTAGACTATGTGGGCATCTCCATGCACATCTGCTATTTTGATTAATGTATGTAAAGCAGTGCAACATGCAAATGGGCTGAGTATAGATGAATATCAATCAGCAGGTGTGGTGATTATTAAATACTCAGCCAGTCACATCACTCCACTCTGAAACAGTTGTGCCAATCACAGTTAAACGTGATAACGACAGCTCAACAAACGGAAAGCTCTTCTTCAGGAAATGTCTGGATGGACATGAGCGCATATCACCACAAATCTGCAGCCATACACAGATGGAATGGAATAGACATCACAGAGGAAATTACTTAAGTTTGGCTATCTGTTCATACTAAAATGGTCTTGTGGTCCGTGTGCTGTAAAATAAAAAATAAAACATAATTTAAAGTAATTTAAATATAAATTGTATGATTAAAACATCAGGTCGGAAATCACAAAAACGAAGATATTTGAAGACATTTATGGTCACATAGATTAGTAATTGATGTTACACAACAGCCTTTGCATTGCAAAATGTTTAAAGGATAAAACATTAGATACTTTTTTACTTTTTCCGCCTGTCTAAACCTCTCTTTCTACCGGTGCACCATGCCCTCTGGGTTGGTCACCATAATACCACAAAAACATGCAAAGTGAATTTTTAAGGTCAATAAAGTACCAGTCAGAATAACAGTCAGAGCACTGTTTTGGCCTCAATGAAAATACAGCCCTTAATATGCTGTTCTACAAACAAGTCACTCTAAGCTTAAATTCATGACAGCAATTTCTGTATCTCTTTCAAAGTCTGAATTGAACGCCATCAGATTAACATGAAGGCTGCTGCAGTACAAGCTAAAACATGCATGGAAAGACATTAAATGCACATCTTGTAAGGTCACTGTAAAAAATGTTTTAATTTAAATATTTCGGTCTTGTCTTGTATGCTGAGATAAAATAAAATCACTTCAATAAACCATGAGATGCTGTAAAGAGCCAATTTCAGGTTGTTGATGAGATGTTCTTCAAATCTAAACAGTCTTACTATTTTCCCCTCAAGGTCTCACTGGGGTAAATGAGAGTTAAAAAGCCCTCTTACAGTAATGATCAAACCTTAACTATAACCTCTATGTATTCAAATAGTCGATTCACTCGTGCCAGCTGATGAATAAATGAATATCCAGGAAAACTCTTTTCGGAGAGGAAAAACGGCATCACTGTTAGATGAATGCAGAAATATGATGTATTCCATGTCTGAGACGCTTTAGTTGTAGGCTTATTATTGACCTTTTTAAATGTAATTTGGTAGTTCTAAAGATACATCTCAGCTAACTATACAATAAACAGACAGTGCACCACAACTGAAGACATTTAGCCATTGGTACCCTTCCACCCATTTCTTTATAACTAGATCTTCTGTGTATTAAATTGAAACTGACAGAACTATGTGGTTTCCATCATTCTTTATTTCACATTGAATATAACTGAACCTTTGATTTTGATGTAGAACTTAACATATTTACAATACAACAAATGAAAATTGGTAATGCCAAAAATATTGGTACCTTTATAATTGGTACCATTTTGAAGCACAGCCTCTGAAGGCAATAACTGCAGTCAAGCACTTCTGTAACTCTGAATAAGGTTTCTACACTGCACTGGTATTTTGGTCCACTCTTCTTGAGCAAATTGGTCAAGTTCTCTCAGGTCTCCCATGTGCAAGTTTCAGGTCTCCACAGGTGTTCAATGGGATTCAGATCAAGACTCATAGCAGGCCACTTCACAATGGTCCAACATTTTCTTCTTATCCACTGAGTGCTTTTTGATGCATGTTTGGGGTCATTATCCTGCTGTAAGACCCATAACCTGTGACTAAGACAAAGCTTTCTGACACTGTGCTGTATGTTTCGCTCCAAAAATGTCTTGATAGTCTTCTGATTCCATTGTGATCTGCACAGATTCAGTGCCAAGTTATCCAGTGCCTGAGGAAGCAAAGCAACCCCAAAACATAACTGAACCTCCTTTGTGTTTCATGGTAGGTAGGTTTCTTTTTCTTTGAATGCTACATGCTCCCAGAAGGACTGTGGCTTATCAACATTTATTTAGGCAAAGTCCACTCTGGCTGGTTGTGACACCCTCATAGAAGTGGGGTTTTCTTGGGTTTTCTACCATGAAGCCCATTTTTATTCCGACAGCAACAAATAGTGTGATATGAAACTACTCTACTTCGAGCAATTCTTCTTTTCAATCTTTGACCAATTTTCCTTTTGCGACCACGTCCAGATGTTTGCTACAGTTCCATGGACCTTAAACTTCTTAATAATATTGGCAGCAGTGGTCACAGGAACATCAAGCTCTTTGGAGATGATCTTGTAACCTTTACTTGTAACCATGCTTGGTTGTTAACGTTTTTCTAACATCTTCAGACCACTCTTTAATGTTCCTTCTGTGTTCCATGTTCAGTGTGATGGACACAGTGGCACAAAACAGCAGAGTATATATAATATTTCTGTTTTTGTTTTGGATGTCCAAGTTTTGTTTCCTTCTGTCAACCTCATTCTACTTTTGCAACTCAAGCTATCTTCTTTATTTATTTATCTTAGACAGTTGACCCACCTTTTTTTGTAACTTGTACTACATGAATTAATAGGTTGCAACAGATTCAGAACTCTGTTGCCATACTGTTAACCTGAAAAAAAAGCAGAGAGACCCAAGAGACCATATCACACTGGTCCTGGCTTCATTACATTGGCTCCCTGTAGCTGTTAGAATTGATTTTATGGCCCTCTCATTGGTTTACAACACTTTGAATGGCTTAGACCCAGACATTAAACAGGAAAGCTTAATAGTGTCCTATAAAAAGTCAGCTACTCTTTTTTTGCTTTTTAATTAACACATCAGTTTGTGTTTTCTTTTAATTCCTCTCTAATTCTTTTTATATTTATTTAATAATGTAATCAAGCATTTAGCTTGATTTTATTATTATAAATTAAACTTAGTCTAGTATTTCATTAGTGTAATAATCTTTGTTTTTATGTGAAGCACGTTGAAGTACTTCCACTGTATGCATTTTGCTACATTTTGATTGATTGATTTTTATTAGTATATAGTACGTTTTTGTCTTTAGTATAGAATAAATACATGTACCATTGTGCCATGTGTGGTGTTGCCAAGACACAACAAGAGAAAGTCCCAATCAGCCACAAACATGGACCGTGGAAGGCATCTCAACAATGGAAGGCCATCATTTCAAGTCACGCGGAGGGGGTTGGGGGGCACATGTATTGAAACAGATAATATAACTATTAAATAACGTTGTAGAGCACTTTCTTTATTCAGACACCACACAGTCACATCTACAGTACACGCATGATGAACTAGCACACATGCTTGCTCAGATTAACCCCTCTGATCCCACTAACATTCACACACAACAGGTCAAGCCTATTTACACATAAACGCACAGATGAAATTATAGCAAACAACAAAGTACATCCAGTCCAGTTCACAACCACAACTTATCTTGCTGCCTTATCTTGCTGCCTTAAATCATTGATATACAATGCACACTAATTTCAAATCAAAATGCAGCAGTCAGTGGGAGCTTTTTATCGGCAGCAGTTGGTGAGAGTGAGTGAATGTGTGTGGTGACTAGTATTGTTTGGCTCGTAAAAACACAGATACAACTTAAGCCTGATTTATACTTCTGCGTTACGTCGACGGAGTAGCTACGCCAGTGCCCTGACGCCGTCGTTGGCCATTTATAGTCCCTGCGTCGAGGGAACACGTTGTTCTGCAATTCACCGCCATGCCGCTAGGGGGTGTGTGTGGTTTCAGAGGAGTCATATCCGTATCCTTGTTTATCTTCCGGTCACAGTAGCATGGTTTTTTTGTTTTTTGTTGGTCACAGTAGCATGTAGCATTGTGCTATGTGCGCTAATAACAGAAAACACATACCTTTTGTTCATTATTAATAATAATGGCGGTGTTGCAGGAAGAAAGACCGGAAAAAGCAACTGCCGGAGGAACTGACGTTTTGAGCGGACCAATCACAACCCTTGCGGTCCGCGTTGCCGTGACGCGTAGTTAGGATTTTTTGGAGGTGCACGTCAGGCTACAGCGTAGGGGTCCGCTTCGACGCAGAGAGCTCTGCGTAGCTACGCTTCGACGTAACGCAGAAGTATAAATCAGGCTTTAGGCTTTTATTCATATAAAATAGTTTGTCAGAGTACAAAAGTTACCCGGGCCCTGGCCCCCCTGGTTCCGCGGTCTATGGCCACAAAGACAGTTTACTGAATATGGTTTAATTGTTTTTTAATGTCTTAGTTGAACCAACCATTTTCTTTGTTTTCCATGTGCACTACAGTTCAGTCCTCAGCACTATTTGGTTGTAAAAGGTCATCCATAAGATGATGTCGACTGTGTTTCAGATCAGCATCTCCTCCCATGGCTGAACCTGCATCCACAGATTGATCATTTCACACAGATAATTGAGCCAGCCTCTCGCTCTCCCTTTACAATTATAGCTTCAAATCATATTTTTAATAGAACACTGACTTTAATTTCAAATGCATGCTCATATAAACCTCTGGGTCATTTATTCAGAAGAGGGGCTTGGAGCTTAATTAAGATGCAAGAAAGGTTCCCATGACCACTATTTTTTTTCCATCCTTCCTTGTGTATGGAGGCTTTTTACTGTATTTGTCCTCCCCTGAGGCCCAGCAGCCACATGGTGCTGTAAAGGGTTTTATTCACAGCAAGAACAACAGCGAGTGAGAGCTGCAGCATGTGAAAGGTACTATTGTTGAAATGGCAAAGAAAGATCAATACTGTAATCCGAGTAACATGTCAGAGCAGGCAAACGAGACATCACTTAACCTCCTTTACACGTGTCAGTAAATACACACACCTTAAAGTAATACTTCACCTTTTAGAGTCTTTTAATCTCACCCAACATGTATCAGACCCTATACAACAAAAGAAGGTATAGTCTGGACCTTTTTTTTGCAGTCTTGGTTTGAATATTGATTATTTCTTATTATTGATCACAAGTGTTTGATTTGTCATTTAATCTAGATTCCTTACTTTGCCTCTCTCATCCTCAACCACCTTTCTCCTGTAAAGTTTTCTGCCACTTTCCATTTTCAACTCTGTTATGCACAGTCATGTTGACTACTTAGTGCAATCTTTTAATGAACACAACATGGTTCCTACCTTTTAGCACTGCATGAAGTGGCCCCAATTAAAACAAGATTGTCTCCTTTGATTAAGTCCTCCCCTAGCATAAATGACAATATTCACTCTCTAAAGAGCGAAGAGACACTAAAAATGCACCCGACTGCATGTCCATTATCTTCATTTAAAATAAATTTTAATCTTTCACTAATGCAGTAAAGGTTGCATGAGCTACCTACTTTTCTATTCTTGTGTCCAACAATCAGCGCCATCCCAAAGTCTTACTTGACATTGTTGATAATATTTTTAGTCCTGCATCACCTGTTCCTATTTTTTCAAGTGAAAAATATTGTCACGTCCAGAAACAACAGGACCCCAGAGCAGACCAGAGACGAGCAAAACGAACCGGAGGTAACAAAAAAGGGTTTTTAATAACAGGCAGAGTGGGGGTAGTGAGGGAGCAGTGGCTCGGTCTGAGGTAGGGTTCCAGGGAAGGTTGGTGAGGGAATGTCCAGGAGAGGAAGGCAGTGCACAAGGAGAGGGATCCAGGGGACAGAGGCAGGGCACCAGCAGGTGGGGAAGGCGAAAACTGTGGAGGGGACAGGAGAGAGGGGTTACAACAATAATACTCTTCACTAAGCAAAACCACAAGAAGTACGGCCCAGCGTTACCACATGCGTAGCGGAACTATCTGGCGATGAATGGGATGAAGAACCGGTATTTAATACTGCAGCAGCTTGTTGAGGTGATTGAGGTCAGGTGTGGAGATCAATGATGATGAGATTGAGGTCAGGTGTGGAGAAGAACAGGCAAGGGAGGAACCAGGAGGCCACACACACACACATACACACACACACACAGAGAGACAAAACACAAAGGAGAGGGGACAAGACAGACAAGGAAACTCAGGTCACAGCTGGGGCTGTGACAAATATAACAATATATTTCTCTTTGTCTTTATTTATGTGTGAGATTAATGACATAAAATTGAACATTTAATCTCCCCTTGTCTTGTGCTCCTCTGCCTACAATCCTGGAGAGTTTTCTCCAATAACACTCAAAAATTTTACCTATTTGCTCAGCCGTATGAAAACCTCCTCTGACCCTCTGGACATTCAACCAACATCTCTTTTTAAAATTTCATTGGCTTTCTTGGTCATGCTGTGCTCTCCACAATCAACAGCTTTCTGTTATCTGCTCCATTCAAACACGCTGTTAATCGATTTTATCTTGATCCTTCTGTATCTCTAAATTACAATCACATCTCCAAGTTGCCTTTTGTAGCTAAAATTTTTGAATAAAATGATAAGCACTTCACAACTGTAACAGATGAGCATAATATCTTTCATACATTTCAATCTGGCTTCCACTGGTTGCACTCCACTTAAGTGCTCGTCTCTTCTCAGAGTCTCGAATTATATCTTAATGCATGCTGACACAGGAGGAAGTTCGCTGTTGGATCTCAGTGCAGCTTTTAATACTGTGGACCACTGTATCTTGTTTGAGGGACTTCGACATTGGGTGGGTATCTCTGGGTCAGCTCTTCAGTGATTCTCCTCCTACCTCTATCGTAAGAGTTTAATAGTTTCTGTTGGCAATGTCACCTTCAGTCCTTGGTCCTATTCTGTTTACCTTGTACTTTGGACAGATAATAAAGCACTTTAAAAGGTATCTCCTACCACTTCTACACAGCAAAACTGTATCATTTACACATGGTCCAAAGCACTGCTGCCAAACTCTAGACTAGGTCCTCCAAACGATCTCATGTGACACCGCTTCAGATTGCTCTTAAGTGGCTCCCCATCAAATTCAGAACCCAATTCAGAGTTCTTGTGATCACCTATAGAGCTCTGCATGGTCAGGCACCTGCCGACATGAGAGATCTTGAAGGTCCTCTAATCAGGGTTTGCAGGTTGTTCATCAATCTACGCTTTTGTGGTTGTGGTTCCTAAACTTCGGAGCTCTCTCCTTTTGGGCTTTAGATGTGTGGACACTGTGGACACCTTTAAAAAGCAGCACAAGACACATTGGTTTGGACTTGCCTTCGTATGATTTTTCTATTTTCTATTTATCAATTGTTTTTTTATTGTGTTTTATGTCTTTATGCATGTTTATTTTTTCTATGAAGCACTTTGTGACTTCTCTGCTCTTGAAAGGCACTATATAAATAAAATGACTTACTTACTTTGATGGCTTTGACATCCCCCTTTCATCCTCAGTCACTAATCTGGGCCTTAGGTTTGACACTTACCTGACTTTTGACGATGTAGCAACACTTGCCTTTGCCTATATCTCTTCACTACTGGACTCCTACTTACAAATCCATAAATGGACATGCACCTCCCGGCCTATAGGAACTGATCACACCACAAACCTCCACCTGCACCCTCAGGTCTGCCAGCAGCTTGCTCATCCGAGCCCTCAGTACTAAGCTTTACACTGTGGGGGATGGAGCCTTCTGCTCTGCTGCAACATGCTTGTGGAACAGCCTTCCTAACCATCTGAGGGCAGCACAGACCCTAATTTAAAAAGTCTAAAAACCTTAATATTCAGGAAGGCTTTTCCATATTAATGCTTATTACTATTTTCTTTCTTTTGTGTATGTTTTTAATGCTTTAGAATGTTGAAATTAACTATAAATGAAAAGTGCCATACAGAGTAAATGTACTATTATTATTTTTTAAATTTTGTATAGATTCACTGTACTTCATGCTACTGCGTTTTTACACAACTGTGTGCTATAAGTCAAGTTAAAACATCACCTGAGAACAGAATAGTATATCATGACAGATCCACAGCAATGCTCAAACAATAACTCATCTTAAATCCACCTCAAAAACATTCACTTATATTTATTTGTGAATCAGCTCATTAAGTTACCAGTAGACATTTCATCACTTTAGAGCCCAGCGAGTGCTCAGGTTGCTGCCTGGGTTTTACTGATAACATGATGAATGGCCTTCACAAATAAACTGACCAATTGGGCATGCTGTGGCTAATTTTGCATAAAAAATAATGTCCCTGTGATAATGACCTACGCAATAATAACTGATCCACAGTTGCACAAGGGGAGGGGGGACTGCCAGTTTAATAAACCTTAAAGCAACAAACCAGTGATAATTGTTTGCTCAGCTTTAAATATAGAACATAATTATCATAACTTAAAAAAAGGGCCCAACATCCCCCATATTTTTACATCTTGGGGGCATTTTGCCAGAATATCAAAATAACAAACTTGGTTAATGTTAAAATAAACACAGAATAGCTAAAACGCTACTCATGAAGTTATGAAGTTAGATATGAAATCAACTGACTGGTGTTAATTTTATCCTACAAAGCCTCCCTCCACTCAAAAACATGTTTTTCTTCCTGTACCTTCCATTGGATGTTGTTTTCTTCTCTGTATTAAATGATGAATGTGCAGTTTTAACTTTTTCATGCTCTTCTGCAGTCAGAATTTAAAGCTTCCCAGCCAGAATGTCCTTGTGTGCCCTGCATGAGTTAAATGTGGGCTACATGGGTACTGAGTGGGCATGGGCTTGAACTGGGCAAATTTTGCAGGTCCCACATGGTTTCAGTAATATGTGAAGCCCATGTGGGCTGACTGTATGAGCCCCACAAGGGATGTAAGTGGGCTAAGCGGGCCCATGTGAGCTGGCTAAATGGGCCCAATTTAAGGTCCATTCTGATCTCTCTGTCTCACCCAGTTGAGCCCCACCTGAAACCCAGTCAGAACCCACTTGAAGCCCATATGAGCAAACACAGGTGGGACCACCATGGAACCTGCGGACAAACCCACTTCAGAGCCATATTTGCAGCCCAAATTTAACCCTTATGGGGCCCACATGGACATGCTGGCTGGGATGTGTCTACAAGCATGATTTGTGTAGGGCTGTAATCAACCAAAGAAAATCTTGGTCGACTGAAGTCCTGAAATTTCGACTAAAAATCGAATGGGGGGGGGCGTTAGATTAATTAGCTGCGCAGTACTTGGTAGCCTTGTCCGCCTAAATGAATTATAAATAAACATAGCAAACTAGTAGGCTATTTGCAGTATATTAAATTGTTTTTGACCTAATTATTTTGCACTGAAATGACACACTCGAGTCTGTCGGCTCTGACAGCGTTGCATCACGTGCACCTGCGCAATATCATAGCCTAGGATTTCCGAAAATAGTACTATGTCAACTAGTGATATCAGCACAAGAACTGTCACGGAATATGAAACATAATTTAGACAATTGTTTTTGTCATATGTTATAATAACTGACAGACACTATCATTTCAGCCGCTCTGTGCATAACTACGAGGCTGAACATAGGAGCTCAGCTTCGTCTGTCTAGGGATTCTACCGTCGTTGCGGACGGGTGCGCCTGCAGATATAAAACGATTATTAGACTAAAACATTGAAATATGCCAATTCTGATATGTTCATATAGCCAACTCAAAACAGACGGGGCAACATAACGCAGACAAGTTAACTTACCATTTTTAGGTGATATGCCATGTTCAGACATCCCAACCTGCAGAAAGTTCCATTCTGGGGGGAGGGTGGGTTACACTAGGTGTATGTCCGGGGGCGGGGGGGTGCGATCGGTCTAATAAGCGGGAACACAGAGTTATAAGGACGCTTTGCTCTCACACGCGCTGCATTTATAGTCACACAAACACACACACGCTCTGTCACTCTCTGGTACATGCTCTTGCTCGTTCACTCCAGATTCCAGGAGAATACGTCTCATTTGCGGGCGTCCGTTATCTATTTTTGTAAAATTCTGCCACACTGCCGATGTCTTTGACATGGTAGAGGAGGACTGACTGTAAATTAAACGCTCACAATTAAATAAATATTCAGCAAACCACCAGACCAAGGCCTTCTAGTACTTTCTTCAATCTGTCTCCAGTGGGTTGGGCTAATCCAAAAAAAAAGTGAAAACAAGGGGGGTGTTCTGAAGACAGACTGTTACCTGTGAAACAGGGGTGCTCTGAAAACACCCCCATTAGCAATTAGTGCTTTCCACCTGATGAAATTAACACGGCAAAAATCGACCAATCAGAATTTTGGTCGACCAAATAAATTGACTAGTCGACTGGGAGATTACAGCCCTAGATTTGTGACATCTCAACCTTGGAGCCACTTGTGGTCCACAATGCAACTTACATAAATGAGATGTACAAACTTAAAGCCTCCAGTGCACAAACACTTGGCAGGACTTTTCAGTGCATAACCACACATCTTATTTCGGCAACTGTAGCCAGCCAAGGTAACTGAACCTTTTTGGAGGTAAAAAAAAAAAAAAAGTGAAATGACATGACAAATTATTCTTCAAGGCTGAATATGTGTTTTATATGAAAACTGTCTGGAGGGGATCTATAAATTATAAATATCAAGCACTTCAAACTTCTAACCGTTACTCATACTTAATGCTACTGCTAGTAGACCATGTTGTTCAGCATGAAGTCTATGTTCCTAATATCTCACTCTTTCATCCTTCATTAATGTAATTGGTATTAAACATTGGTATTCAGCTGCGCCCCAAATCTAATCAACAAGGTTGTGAAGAGACCAAAAAATACATATTTTTCTTTCTTTTCTCTAAAAGGACAAACACCTTCCAATAAATAGCATTATTGAGTTTTCTGGATGACTTGATGATTAAACCCCCCTCACACCTGGAATAAGCTCTGAGACAGTTGAGGAAGATCTCTTCTGGGTTCCTGGTACTGCATTATAAACCTGCTTCTTTCAGGGAGTCGCTGCTTTCCTCGATGCGTTCTTGCGTGTATGTGACTGAAATGGACTGGATAGTGAGTGAGTGAGTGAGCAGCAGGAGGAGGAGTGTCTACTGCTGTCTGGGTCATCACATCACCTCCATGAGCTGTCAGTTCAGGTTGGCAACTGACAGATGGAGCACTTTTTTTTTCACTGTTGTCAAAACTGGCCATGTTATTCTATGTTAGAGTGCAGTAGGTTCAGCTGGCTGTATTTCTGACTGTGGGTTACTTCAGTCCTTGCACTTAAAAGGTCTTTTTGTTACTGTGTTGAAGCATAAAGCTTGTAAGGTATCATTAACAATAAATGATTCAGCTGCTGTTGTCCTGTGTGGTACAGCTTCATTTTTGGGACTTGGGAGAGAATGACATGTTCTGCAGTGTCCCCATTCACCCAGATGTGGCGTCACAGATGCAAATATAGTGCAAATGTCTGCCTCTGTCTCATTCACTATTCTGATGCTCACTCAGGTTTCAGGGTAAGTGCTTTATCGTTGTTTTCTGCACAACTCCATGAGACACAGACAGTGGAAATTAAATGAATTATCACTGACAACTTTTAAATTTTATTTTTGGGGAAAAAAACAACAAAAAATCATGTTTCTATCAAAAGTTTGGATTGGTACTATGTTATAAGTTATGTTTCCACTGTAGGAACTTTGGGGTAATTTTACAGGGCCATGGCCGTTGGCTTGTGTCTACATAGCAGGAACCACCCCTGAAGGACAATCTTCCAGAACTTTTACGGGGACAAAATGAGTCCCTGCATCGGGGTATCTACTCCGTGTGGCCCCAAAAAATGACTGGGCGTGGTTTGAGGTTGATTCGATGCTGATTGGGTATACTCAAAGTGGGATGGGCTTTTCACAAGATTATTCGATGATCGAAACTGTCGCCACACCACAGACAGTTAAATATGGAAAATTCCTGAGCACTATACCTGATTTCAGTAGCAACTGAACAACATACATCATTTATATTATATATTATTACCTGGAATTAACCTCTGTGTCAGTTAAAGCTCTGTGATTTATCAGCATTGACTTCTGAAGGGTTTTTAAATGAAGGTAAAAGTTTTGTCACATACTGCAGGACTGAAAATTGAAATGGTTTAAAATGAGTGACCAGGTAGATGTTAAAATCACTCCACCTCCCCCAGAGACATAAACCCTGTCCATGTGGGGACTAAGCATATATCTGACAGGTTGAGGGAATTCACAGTGGGCTTAACAAGCAATTTTTAGGTGAATTAATGTAGAAACTGGATTTCCCAAAAATGTTTTTAATCAGTAAAATATTATTGGACTGGCTCTGTTCACCCTGTCCTGAGGCATACATAGTGTAGAAGTATGGGGCAGAATATATTTACTCTGTAAATCACTTGCCCTGTGTGACCCTTTAAGAAAAATCTTTAGATGGTGTCACAACCTGGCTCAAAGGTAGGACAAGATATGGATACCACACATGACTTTTTAAACTTAAAACATTAGCAAACAAATACATGTATTCAAATTAAACTAAATTAAGTGTGTATATCAGTTCATCAGTAATGTGTGTAGTGTATGGGTATGTGAATGTGTGTAAGACAAAAAAAAGACTAAATAACCAAAGATCAAACTCCCAGAGAGAGAGACTGAACACTCAGACCTCTATTTATAAAGGAACATTCACCCCAATTCAGGTGTTGGCCATCTCTCCCAATGAGCCACTTCCAGGATCCCATGCAACCAGTAAGAAAACAGGCCAGAAGCCTTGTGGCCATCACAATGGGGACCTTGTTTCCAATAGCCAATCAAATGTTATATAAAGCAATAATATGGAGGTCACACTGAGCCTGATAGCATCCTGCTACACAAAAGCCACGGACTCTGAACAACAACCCAGATTAGCTTTCCTGCTGAGTTCTCCTTCTTATCTAATTTACAAACATGAATGCAAACTTGTTGAATGAGCCTCCAGACAAACATTTACCAGGGAAAAGTGCACAGTTAATGTCAGATAGCTAATTACCTGCACAGCTGCAGCACATTAAAAAGCATGTAAATATACCTGGAAATGTCACTTCAGTCCTGTTAGTGTGGTTTTCACTCTTCAATATCACTGCACACTGTCTGCTCATGACTTGTAGCTACAGCTGTTAGTTTACTTTGTATTTCAATCCGGCTCTCTGGCAGCCTGCCAGCTGCTGTCAATCAAACTCGGTTATCAACACGCCCCTCCAGCCAACTGAGAATAAAGGAGCATTTCTGACATTTCCACAGAGACATTTTTCTTCCTTTTAATAATATAAAGCTATCAACATAATAGATAAATAGATAGATAGATAGATAGATAGATAGATAGATAGATAGATAGATAGATAGATAGATAGATAGATAGATAGATAGATAGATAGATAGATAGATAGATAGATAGATAGATAGATAGATAGATAGATAGATAGATAGATAGATGGGGGTCAGTGACAAATAAGGGTTGGCAAGATGAGCAATTCAAAAATATCGTATTATTAGTTTTAAATGCAGCATCAGGTTTGTTAAAATGTACATTTTGTATTTTTGTCATTTGAAATTACTTTTGCACCATTTTTTTTAACCAAAAGTAAGACTGAATGCTCCTGAAAATGTCAAATGGTGTAACCACAAAAGAATTATGAATATTCAATATTTTATCCACCTACAGTGTATTTAAGTGGACTTATACAAATAATTACTTCATTTAAAAATATATAAATGTTTCCTGATCTCCATGGTTACCCAGTTTAAATGTAATATTTAGAACAATTGTATTCCATTACATTTAATTAATATAAAAGTTATAATGTAAGATCATGCCAAACTAGTTGATATGGTGTTTTATTGAGAATTTAGTGTTTTTAAGCAAGTTGAATTATTTGGTAAATGTTTTTTATGGTTACACCACTTAGACATTTTTGCCATAATCCTCTAATATATTCTCTCAAAATGGATTAAAAGCAGAAATGTTATGCTGGGTCCACAAAAAAAGAATGTGTGCAAGTTATTCATACGTTTATTTTCAGATTTTAACCCCTTTTAATTTGACTAAACCACATAGACACAAAATAACCTCATAGATAGATAGATAGATAGATAGATAGATAGATAGATAGATAGATAGATAGATAGATAGATAGATAGATAGATAGATAGATAGATAGATAGATAGATAGATAGATAGATAGATAGATAGATAGATAGATAGTATTACAGTCCTCTGATTTTATATTCATGGACTGTTATGATACTGTGACATATGTCTTATAGCGTCCCATGTTTCTTTGTGAAACAGGGACATTCATATCATCAGTCTGTACATATGCTCTACACATCTGTGCAGCCACTATGCGATAATGCAGATGGTGTTTGGAACATTACACAGCTGTCATCCTCTGTAGACTGAGTTAATATGGATGCCCTGCACTACTACTCATCCAGTATACTTCTATAAATCTGCATACCGACTTTGTCAATATCCACATCTTTCCCTCATGTGATTGCATGTTTTCTTTTTCCTCGGCTGAATCTCATTACTTATGCTCTGGCACGCACCCTAATTCATCCACATTTAAGTTCCATCTCATCTTTACTTATGTCACGGAGATTGCAGCGGTTTTCAGATGCATTTAGGTCACAGATGCTGCTGGGTTTGGCTATAAATCTGTAAACTGTAGCACTCTATAGAACAATTGTTGCTTCATGCCTCAGGGGTTACTCCCACATCGCCCCGTTGCTTTTTTATCCCAGCCAGCATCATCTTTTTGTTCTCAGACCATAGAACCCACATTTATGTAAAGCCGACTGGTTGCAACTGCCAATGTTCTGTCGCGAAAAAGAACAAAGACCACGCTAAAGAAACAATATTGATTGTTGCAGATATGGTCTTCTCTTGATTTAAATTCTAGGTCACAGCCCACAGGCTTCCTCTCAGACGCTTTTTTTCCTCAACAGCTGCAGGGATGTGAACATGTGAGCACTAAATAAAAAGCTGGAAACAATGCAAGTGAGATGAAAAATATACAAAAAAACATACAAAGTGAACATAAGGCATCTGAAAAACAAAGGAAGACAAAATATAGCTGTATAGCTACGCTCATTCTGCAACTCTGGAGAGGTGCACATTGAACTGATAATATGTCCGTGTTCCTACCTTTTCCAAAGCAGAGGTACATTTCCCTGTAAAGGTTCTCATTTTAAATAAGTGTTCAAACCACAGAGGAGCCAGTTGGGGGGAGGTTGGTGGTTAGCTCCCACAAGAGAGAACTGAGCCTCGCCCCTGAAGCAACACACAATTTTGACTTTTGAAAACATTTGATTTTTGATAAAGAACCACTAGTATTCTCATATGTGATGGCCAATCCACAGCAAAACAAATCAAATAGACCTCTATGATAATATTCAGACCATCTCACGACCTGTAAACTCAATTCAGGTTAAGGGTCCACACACTCAACCTACATTATTATCAGACTTTCAATTATTTTAATTTGTAGTCACTTCATATTTAGTTTGTTTGATCATGTTTTTTTTATCACTGCATTGTTTTCTAAATGAAATGCAGTTGTTTGAATTCATTTCTCTTTGTCTTTGGGTTTCTGTCATTGCTGATTCCTCCTTTCTTGCTAAAACACGTGGCTAAGGGTGGATCAGTTAAATCCCAAGCCAAGGGCCAAACCAAGACCTTTGACAGTATGTATTGAGTTCAAATGATTGCCTATGTTCTCTTTCCATGTATGTTTATTGGCCAATATGTAACTATCTAACTGAAACTCACTTTATTACAATTAATTATGTAGAAACATGCACGCCCAAATTTCTAAGTGGTAATTCAAATGTATTAGAGGTATCAGAGTTATTTGTTTAATTCAAAGGAAATGGTTTATCTTACTTTTAATTTGCCTGCAGTGGAAACGGTCCTAAAGGTTATCTAACATGACATTAACACAGTACCCCCTAGTGGAACTGTGGTGAATTACACACTTTGGCGTTATACCAGGTTGAATGACCAGTACAAAGTGATCAGTCTGGGTTGCATTGACCATCCACCATCTCCAACTGCTATCATGGTTCATGTAAACACATCAGTGCAGAGTGTACAAGGGCTGGGAGAAGAGAAATACAGATAGATGTGTTGATCAATAACAACATTATCATCCAGTCAAATTATTGCTCTCACAGTGAGGCATGACAAGAGACAGCAATGATATCATTGTCTGGATGGTGCAGATGTAAAAACACAGCACCAGACAGTAGATTTTACTATTTTTATACATGTGGAGATGTGAAAAGTTTGTCATTCCATAACGTTTTCTTTTTTTCTTTTTATTGTAGTGATCTAATTAAAATGTAAACAATACTGCATGACACACACAACTTTTGCCTCAGTAGAGGATGCTCTGACACTCACAGGAATAATGAGCTCTGGTGATCCATCATCTTCTGAATAAACAGGCACAATATTGAGTTATAGTCTGATCTGTGCAGAAACATTTCATCCAACCGCCATTTCATTTCCGTGCAACCTCGCTATCAATAGCATAGGCTTCCAGATCTGTGAGCACATTTTGGTTTTGGTCTCCGTACAGGCAACATTTTACTGTAACAAACTTGGTAACCCCACTGTGACAACAGGAAAAACATGTTCCACCATGTATTTTCCCCCCTAAAACCACTAATTGTTGTTTTCTTCTGTTTGTGGAATAAATTAGTTTTGAACTTTGGACAGAAGCAGGGTAGCTCTTTCCTTCTACTTCCAGCTAGGTTGACCACATCCGAATTTAAGCTCTGTAACTAACACACAGACATGAGATTGATATCCATGATGACAATGAACTTATTTTCCAAAGTGTTGGAACATTCACGCTTGAACAAACAACCCATGCTGTTGTCTTTTTTGGAGCAGTTTGAGGTCACATGAAAATGCATTGTAGACAAAGGCTGTAGACAGAAATACAGATTGTCTTACTGCCATAAAGTGTCATTTTATCCTTCAGGAATAAATGAAGTTTTATAACTAAGTTCGGGAACGAAGACCACGCCTCATACCTCCCTTAGTTCTGCACAGTAAGTACTTGAGTCACACCTTATACGCTCTGTTCCCTTTTGTCTCAGTTCTCACATCTCTCCCTCCCAAACCCTTTCTAACATTCTCTATCTTTTGTTGACTTCAGGAACCATGGGGGCTCCATCCAGGACTGATGGTCTCCAACCCAGAGTCTCACCCCACGCTGGTTCCTTCACTCTACCCACCACAAGATCGATACAGCATCCCATGCCTCCATCCATCCAGCTGGCACCCTGATTCTGACCCCATTTCTTCATCCCTTACCCTACACCCTCAACCCTCATTCCTCTACTGTTGTTGTAATAAATCTTTATCTCATAACTAATTCGGTGTGGTCTTTGTTAGTGAAAGCCTTTTTTTAATATTTGTGATCTTGAAAGATTTTGTTTTCAGTGGCAACAAAAGTACAAAATGCAGAAAAAGTCAAAGCATTGCATCAATTTTTAAGTACTCTACAGTTTACAATCCGGCAGATCTTTGCTTGGTTTATAAATCATTCACCTACAGGATCTTCCTTTTTGAATTTAGTCAAAAATGGATATTTGCTTTGCAGCCAACCAATGGATGCACCTGTCACCCAGGAAACGGAGACATTTCTATTCTGTGTAGATACACTGCTGAACACAAACATTCACACACACTCACACAATATAAGTAGGTAGCATGAACACACACGCACACACACACACACACACACACACACACACACACACACACACACACATGGCGTGGTGAAGTTGGCTGTTCAGCCTTGAGAGTCTGACTCTCCAATCCTAAATGTTCCCATGAGGTTACAGAGACAGACAGTAATGGTTTCTAAAAGCATGATTGATGAACACAGCACACTGTGTCCTCACCTTGGAAACAGACATGCTAAGATTCCTACCACATGCACACACACACACACACAACACATTAGAAGCCCCCATTTCAAAGCCAATGGTTAAATGGAGGTTTGCAACTATCACCATAATAGCAGTAACTCAGCATCAGCAGCATTCGTTAAAGTCATTAAAACTTACCAAGTAGATTCTTCACTGACTCCTCTAATGTAGAAGTCTTTGTTCATCTTGAGCTGTTACACAGCAGATAATGTAGCAGCGAACTACCTTTATGAGTGCCTCTGCTATAATTTCACACAATCATTAATATCAATGGTCTACTAATGATTTTTTCACAAACGCACCGTGCAAGCATGATAACACCCTTCATCGACCAGTGCAAGTTGTCAATCTGGTAGTAACACCAAGTGAATCATAAGTCATCCATGAGTTTTAAAGAGCTCAACATCATCAGTGTAAAAAAACCTGATGTATAAGCTCAGATCCATGTAGTGCACAGATAAACCACTAGGGGACCTTTTATTTGAGGCACCCGAGATGGACGTTTTCAATCAGTGAGCCACAATTGCCAGTTTTGACAAAACATTCAAATAGTTAGTGATACTACAATAAGAATTAGATTGATATAATGTTGAAAGACTAAATATTTTGTATTATATTTGATGGTAAATTCCAGTTGAAAATGTGTGTATCAGATTAGATACAGCAGGTATAGAAGGTCATTTATCTGTAAATCTGTCAACTGTCATGTTATTGCATTTCATGTTGTGGCTGATATGAGCTTAATGCAGGACCTATAATGGCTTAAAATGTTTAATTTAATATGTTTTTATTAGTGCTATGGATGAATCAAATATGATACAAAACTCATATATGCAAAGTGTTATTCAATTATTTTTTAAACGATGTGGCAGAAGGTCAAAAAAATACTCCAGTTTCAAATAATTATAATTTTCTGGCAATCATTTGATGGTTCAGGCTTTACAGGGTTAATGTACAATACAGGTTACAGTGTGTCAGTGAATAAATGCTGCAGCTTCTTAAAATGAATAAAAGTCTTGTGATGTTAACCCAGACTGCTGGAAAACTCTATTATTTATTATTTCTATAGATCTTGTCACGTAAAGCTGAAGGTTAGATTTGCTGCAGCAGCTCTCCCATGCATTATGTCCATTTACTAAACAGCATATTGTGAAGCACTGATAACATTTTTTAAAGTGGTGGGTTTTTTTCCGTTTTTTTAAAAATTTTATTTCACGTTAAAATTGACGAGAAGATTTGTATTAAAAGGTCACAATAAGGAAAAAGGTACACTTTTCCACTTTATTTGACAATGTACGGAATAGAAGAAGTGAAGAATTGAAACAATGTATTCAAAGCATTTTACAGATTCAATTACCCTTAATCCCACAGCTGTTTATTTAGCTTTGTATCCAGATAATTTGAAAAAAAAAAAATCAACTAATATTTGTAGATTTAAGCATATTAATTGCAAAGATAGTAATAGCCCTGTCCTGGAAAAAACACCAGAAGACCAAGAGTAAACAGGTGGTTGTCTGAGCTATCTACCACTCTCCCCTTAGAGAAAATGACCTACACATTAAAACATCAACAACATCATTTTCATCATATCTGGGACCCCTTCAATATTATGTATTGAGAACAGACTGGTCACATGTGATGGAAGAGCCTGGAGACGTGTAAACAATGTGTGTTTTTCCTATACAATGGACTGAAATGGACTATAACTAATCTGATCCCCAACCAATAATTTGAATCATTTGGATGGTGGGGTAGGGGGGGTGGGGGTGACATGTTTGTTCAATACATGTAATTGTATCATTGTTATGTTGTGAAAACAATAAAAAAGAATGTTGGGTAAAAAAAAAAAAAAAAAGGTCACAATCAATGATCACAACCTTTGTTGCACATTATTACATCCAAACTGCTGTTACAGTGTTTGGTTAATCCATGAGTGTGAGTCATCATCACATGAACAGCTGTGTCATGTGTGTGTGTGTGTGTGTGTGTGTGTGTGTGTGTGTGTGTGTGTGTGTGTGTGTGTGTGTGTGTGTGTGTGTGTGTGTGTGTGTGTGTGTGTGTGTGTGTGTGTGTGTGTGTGTGTGTGTGTGTGTGTATGTGTCAGCACACTGTGGTGAGAGCAGATGAAGAAGCTGGAGTGGATCTTTTATTTGACTTTGCAAGGGTGTGGGTCAAATGTACTTCGACCCAAACGGTGATGTCGCCGTGTGTGTGTGTGTATGCGTATGTGTGTGTGTGTGTGTGTGCGCGTGTGATAATTGCTGTGGGACACGGCCAACCAGAGAACACACATATCGATCAGGATGTTAGGTGAGAGTGTTTCCTTTCATCCAGCGGCCAACAGCTCAGAGTGCCCGGGCGGCCTTATTTTGCACTTAGCTAATTGCCTCAGTGAGGCGCTGACCTCTCCCCAGCTTCACTACTGGCTGCTATTTATCGGTGTTTGCTCACAGTGTTTGGATAGAGGAGTGTGTCCAGCTTACTTTTAAATCTAATATCTACACATGATATTCACCAGTGGAGTTAAACCAGCAGAACAAACCTGATCAAGAACATTTAACCCTGTCTCATATTTTCCTGAGTTGATTCTTACAAGAAATGTAATTCTGGATAGATTACTTATATCATTATTATAATTAGGAAATGTCAATATTGAATGCATTTGCATACTGTTCACTATGATCTTACAGTATGTACATACTGAATGAAACAACACTGACCGAAGCACAATATGGCCTGTGTTGAC